>NW_020642637.1:3452-4000 GCF_003573695.1 Papaver somniferum
AGGGTTGTGACAGCATTCACATGATTGTACGATTTCTCTCCTTTGGGGTTAGGATCAGTATGACTGGGGAACCTTCCATTTTCTCTCTCACTTATAAACTTAGCTATTTGTCCTACTTGAAGTTCGAACTTGGCAAGACTCTGGGAAGTATTCTTCAATTCATGCCTAGTTTCTTGTTGAAATCTCATGTGGTTCTTTGATAGCATGTCATGGTTACTTACTAACATAGTGATAGCTTCCTCTAAGGTAGAGATGTTTTTCTCAGAAGTGTTCTGAAACTGGGTTTGACCTGAAGAATTCTTTAAACCAAAACCTGGGGGAGGCTGAGAATTGCTAGACTGGCCTTGACTCTGGACCTTAGACCAAGAGAAATTAGGATGGTTTATCCAACCAGGGTTGTAGGTTTCTGAGTATGGGTCAAAATTCTGACGGTTCTCAAACCTAGAGTTGTTATAGACAACATGAGCTTGTTCTTCACTAACTTGACCTTCCCAAAATGAATTATCGGGCTCTATTCCACAACTAGAGACTTGAGAGGCTCTATTAGG
>NW_020642638.1:0-491 GCF_003573695.1 Papaver somniferum
AAGCGTCGCCCATTGGTTCTATGCCTGATTCATAACTAGAAAGTTTCTCCGGTCCTTCGCGAGTCGGGGCTAAAACCCCGGAAATGAAAAAAGCCAAAATAGGAATAAGACTTGATATTATTAGAAATGCCCAGAAAATGTCATATTCGTAAAGCAGAAACATAGATGCACTCCTATGAATGTGGAAAAAATATATGTCGTATTCCTCGATTCAATATGGAATCTGAATTAAGCTATAACTGTTTAGTCGAAATACCAATGAATTTTGATTGAACTCCCCAGTTTTTTTGCTGTGGGTCATTCTTGTTTCAAGGTTCATCGAGTGGAGTCCTATTTTCACTTATTTCAATTCCATTTCGATATGCTAGAGACATATTATGCTCTTATTACAAACTTATCGTTTTTATCTTGTCTCAGATTTTCTCTAAAAAAAAGAGAAAAAAGAATTACATATTTTTTTAGTTATAATTTATAGAAAATTTTTATTAATA
>NW_020642638.1:502-1000 GCF_003573695.1 Papaver somniferum
GAAAAAAGAATTACATATTTTTTTAGTTATAATTTATAGAAAATTTTTATTAAGATTAAATTAAGATACTATTAAGAATATTAAGAATTCTATATGGATGTTATATATTTTATGAATATTCATATAATAAAACCGAAGGGTATTGGTTTATTTTTTTCATTAAGATCCAATCCAGTTAGAGGATTGTTGTTTCTATTGATTAGATATGGAAACTGAATGCATCGCCCTATTCTATTTTTTATCCTTGTTCTAGACTTAATGGATTTTATTCAATGCCTTGAATTGAGAGAAACCCTTACATATAACAATCCTAGGGTTCTATCCCCAATTTACCTTTTTTAGTCTGTACTACCTCGACCTGCAACCCGTCTCCCCAAAAAAGAATTGGGTTATGAAATTAAAGCTCGAAGTCTTAAAAGAGGAATCTAGAATATCGTCCTTTAGTACTTGACTTGAAATGAGTCCGAAAAGGTGGGAATACTTATTAATGTAATAAAA
>NW_020642639.1:0-391 GCF_003573695.1 Papaver somniferum
TTGCTCCTAATTTCAAAAACCAAAATTTTTCTCCCTCCTTAAAAACCAAATGTTTTTCATTCCCATCAAAACCAAAATTTTCCCATAAAAAAACCAAATTTTGAAAACCCATTAAAACCAATTTTTTTTTTTTTTTTTTTAAAATGGGCGAGTGTGTGAATAAACTCCGTAGTCTCCATGAATACATGTACCCTAACATAATAAGCCAGTTATCATGTATCGTCTTACCCCAGACTGATGGCCCATTTGAACTAAACGCAAGCATGATACAAATACTTCCTATATTTCGAGGGTTCGATTCTGAGAATCCCTATAACCATGTAAGAGAGTTTGAACAAATTGTCCGGGCTTTACAACCTGACCATATATCCGAAGACTCTTTGAAATTGCG
>NW_020642639.1:591-1000 GCF_003573695.1 Papaver somniferum
AAAATCCTTTTTGTTCCTTTTGTATATATCTTGCTAATCCAATATGATCTCGGCTGAAATATGTTGGATTTTTGCCTTGAATAACAGAGTTTTAATCGAGCTTCCGCCGTGCAATCGGGTATTCTCTCTCCTTTTATTCTACTCAGCATGTTCCTCTTCATATATTGTTTTATAATTCTTTCCATACTTTGAAACATTGAGGACAATGTTTACTTTAGGTTTGGGGGTATAGAGTAGATACCATGATAATTTGCCATAATTGAAAACGAACTCCTTCTTCTTTTTTGAAAAAAATTGAAAAATTCCAAAAAAATTGAAAAATCAAATTCAAAAAAATTAGAAAATTAGAAAAATCATAAAAATGGAGCTCATTTACCTTGAAATGTTGACTCTTGTGCAAATATGTATT
>NW_020642640.1:0-387 GCF_003573695.1 Papaver somniferum
AGTTCACAACAGTGATTTTGGTTTGATTATTTAGTCTAGAATATTTGTCGTTGCGAGAATAAAGATTCTTTGCGAGTTCCTCTTTTTCAGCTTCAAGTTCCTCAACTCTTTGGCGATATCTGCTTTAAGATCCTGCGAAGCATATAACAATTAATCAGTAACTTGATAAAAACTCGTGAAAGACCAAAGATTAATAAAGGAAAACAGTTAATGACCTTCCCTCTCAGAAATTATATCTCTAATCAAGGCTGTATGCTCAACTTGGAGACTAACATTTACACCTAAATCTTTTCTGGCGTTATCCAAGATTGTCGCGGCCCAAGCGAACTCATCATCACTATTTATAAGAAGACGAGAACGAACTTGGTTTTCTCTCTCGCTAAGCAC
>NW_020642640.1:414-1000 GCF_003573695.1 Papaver somniferum
GCGGCCCAAGCGAACTCATCATCACTATTTATGAGAAGACGAGAACGAACTTGGTTTTCTCTCTCTCTAAGCACGATTGGTTTCATCTCGTTCAAGTTGAACCTCAAGAAGAGTCTCTTGGAATTTCGCCAAAGCCTTAACACCTTGATCAGAGATACGATCTTTATCATCTATAAGTTTGCTAATCTTGGTTCTTAATTCATTGATATTCTCTTTAGAATTGAGATAAAAACATTTAAATTGGTTGGCTAAAACTATACTAGATCTATGATCAATCTCTAAGAGGCGAAATTTGGATTTAAGTTCATTCAAAGGCAGAGATGAAATTTTATCATTAAAGAAACTATTCAAAGATTTATTAAGATGTTCAAGAAGAGTGTCATTATCTAGGGCATCGGGAAATGAACGAAGAAGAATGGCTTCATCAGAAAGACCATAAATGTATGCAAAAAGGATTAATTAAATAAGATAAGACAATAGGATGAATGAATGAAAGGAAAGGAGAAAAATTGCATACCATAGAGCTGATCATTAGATTTTTGAAGAATAGAAATTTTGTTCCTTTGCGAAGAAGTGTCGGTTTCCA
>NW_020642641.1:0-533 GCF_003573695.1 Papaver somniferum
AGCCAAACTTTCTTTGATCAGGATAAAACTTAATCAGATAACCTATTTAAATGTCGACATTGCTTACTGCAACCTTTATGTGGTGCATGTCATCTCCATGACTTCAAGGGAAAACCCCTTTAAATTTTGTCGCAATTATACATGCCATCTTCAGACGACAGTCTTTCTCCCCCTGGTTAAGGCGGGAGATACTTTTTAGGTTATCAACATAATTAGCACCATCCTCTTGTGGTGACTTTTCTCCCCCTTATTAAAGTGGAAGAACCTTAAAGGTTATCAACCTTGGTCACACCAACTTCTGGTGGTGGGTTGTCATTCCAACTTCTGGTGGCATCTTAGTCTTCCTGATCATGGCGGAAATGTTACTATCTCATTTCTGGAAACTTTTGGTTCCATAGTTTTAGTTGATTTTCAAAAACAATACTACTCATGATAGTTTTTCGAAACTAATTAAACCACACAATAGGTATCCCAAAAATAACTGCAGGCTCGATAAAAGATGAGACATTTCACGCCGTTCCTTGTAACGACTT
>NW_020642642.1:0-361 GCF_003573695.1 Papaver somniferum
TCTTTAAGTCGTTAACCGGGTTTTAGAAGAAGAAACCAAAGGTTAAAGGAGAATCGAATCTATCTATGCAACTAGTATCACCCGTAAGGTGTGGGGATTAGGTTTCCCAGTTGCTAGAGTTCTCCTTTATATAGTCTTTCAAATTAGGGTTTGCAATCAATGTTAGCTTGGTAACAAAGCATTCAATATTCACCGTTAGATGAAAACCTGATTAGATTCATGCTAATATTTCTCAACCGTTGGATCGAAAACTTAGCTTGTTATACACAAATGAAATGTCCAATTTTGGGTTCACGAACCGTTCCCAAACATTAACATTTGTTGGTTCAATAATAGTTAACCAAATGGTTAGCCATATGAT
>NW_020642642.1:550-711 GCF_003573695.1 Papaver somniferum
ACTTTCATATCAACCATATTCTTCTTCACCATAACTAGTTCAAATGACTCAAATGAACTAGTTAGAGAGTTGTTCAATTGCTTAGATCTTATGTAACTACACAAGATACAATCGAAGCAAAAAACATTTGATTCACTCGAATCGGTTCATGAACTTTATAG
>NW_020642642.1:817-1000 GCF_003573695.1 Papaver somniferum
GTTTGATTCACTCGAATCGGTTCATGAACTTTATAGCCACGGTTTGAAAAAGCATTCCTTAGTTTAAATAAACATGAGTTCAAGAACAACCGATTTTAGATATAACCTGCTCAAGTTCGCGGACTGGGTTCGCAGACTTAAGCTCACGGAAGGAGTTCACAAACTCCAGCGGAAATTCTCGGG
>NW_020642643.1:0-581 GCF_003573695.1 Papaver somniferum
GTTGAAGAATTGTCAGCGAAAATCCCAAAAATAAAATGGAGGCACATTTCAAGGAAGGATAACAGACTCGCAGACGCTTTTGCTTTCATCTCAAGCATGATGATAGATCCAACTGCGAGATGCATAAAAATACAGACACTTCTGTCACCATCAATCAATAAAGAAGAAGAAGAAATGGACGTGATGATAAAAGACGGTGGGGAAGAAGAACAAACGAACGATATCGCAGATTGGAGAACAGAACTTCATGCATATTTGGCGAAAGGAGAAACACCAAGAAATATATTAGAAGCACACAAGTTAAAAAGCCGCGCAACAAATTATGAATTAAGAGATGGGCTGCTATACCGAAAATCCTTTAATGGACCATCACTCAGATGTTTGACACGAGAAGAAGGAGAAAAGGTGCTAAAAATGTTACATAGTGGGGACGCTGGCAATCATAGTGGGGGGAGATCTTTGGCACATAGAGAAAAAATGCAAGGCTATTATTGGCCATACATGCACGAAGATGCAAAACAAATATCAGGACGTTGCGAAGATTGTCAGCGGCATGGAAATAAAATACATGCACCTAGAGC
>NW_020642643.1:592-977 GCF_003573695.1 Papaver somniferum
GAAGATGCAAAACAAATATCAAGACGTTGCGAAGATTGTCAGCGGCATGGAAAGAAAATACATGCACCTGGAGCACCCTTGTCATCTTCAACCAGTGTGTGGCCTTTTGGAAAATGGGGCTTAGATATTGTGGGGCCATTTTTACCAGGATCTGGACAAAGAAGATACTTAATAGTCGCAACAGATTATTTCACAAAATGGACAGAAGTGAAGGCAGTACAGCATATCCGCGACAAAGATATCTTTACATTCATATTCAAAAATATCATTTGCAGATTCGGAATCCCTGCGCAGTTGGTATCTGATAATGGGAAACAGTTTGAAGGACAAAACATAGAAATGTTACTTAATACATTTAAGATAAAATATGGAAAGTCTACTCCTT
>NW_020642644.1:0-566 GCF_003573695.1 Papaver somniferum
TCATTTAAGCTCCACATATATTTACAAGCGCACAAAATAAAGGTATTAACAAAAGTACCAATTGAATCAGTGATGAAGAATTCAAAAAGATCAGGAAGAGTGGAGAGATGGAATGCACAAGTAGGGCACTTTGATATTAAATATGAAATTTTGTCTTCACCAAAATCACAAGTTGTTGCAGATTTCTTGGCAGAATTTCCTTTAGAAGAAGATGAAGCGGTAGAAGAAATGATGGATATAGAAGAAGAACACGGAGATCCAAAAGACTTATTAACAGAACCAAATAGATGGGAGATATTGGTAGATGGATCATCAAATGGAGAAGGAAATGGAGTTGGAATTGTTTTAATTTCTCCAGAAGGAGCGAAGATGGATTTTTCATTCAGATTGGAATTCGCATCCACTGATAACGAAACGGAATATGAAGCTGTGGTACATGCCTTAAAGTTCGCAATAGAAATGAAACTAGAAAATGCCAGGATCACTAGTGATTCGCAGCTAGTTATTCACCAAATAAAGGGAGAGTACACTACAAATGAACCATCCTTGAAGAAATACAAGAAGCT
>NW_020642644.1:619-1000 GCF_003573695.1 Papaver somniferum
AGAGTACACTACAAATGAACCATCCTTGAAGAAATACAAAAAGCTCATTGAAGAATTGTCAGCGAAAATCCCAAAAATAAAATGGAGGCACATTTCAAGGAAGGATAACAGACTCGCAGACGTTTTTGCTTTCATCTCAAGCATGATGACAGATCCAACTGCGAGATGCATAAAAATACAGACACTTCTGCCACCATCAATCAATAAAGAAAAAGAAGAAGTGGACGTGATGATAATAGACGGTGGAGAAGAAGAACAAACGAACAATATCGCAGATTGGAGAACAGAACTTCATGCATATTTGCGAATGGAGAAACACCAAGAAATAGATTGGAAGCACACAAGTTAAAAAGCCGAGCAACAAATTATGAATTAAGAGAT
>NW_020642645.1:0-328 GCF_003573695.1 Papaver somniferum
CCATCTAATCAGATTGGTTCCTCAAACTCCTACAATCAAAATGCTTCCATCCACTTAGATTAGTTAGTGCAATCCTCAATAGGCATAAATTTCTAGGCTCTGGAGTTTATTTATTGCAACTAAAAGCTAACAAAAAGTGTTTCTTCCCCACCCCCAAACTTAAATCTTACATTGTCCTCAATGTTCGAAGGATGAAAATAAAAGCATGAACAAGTAGAAACTATTACCACTGGAGGGAAAAGAAATAAGGAAGGATATTACCGTATCACATGAACGCGGGAGCCTCCCAGTAAATGCTAAATTTATAGTCATTAGCTAGACATCAAAT
>NW_020642645.1:339-704 GCF_003573695.1 Papaver somniferum
TAAGGAAAGATATTACCGTGTTGCTTGAGCATGGGATACCTCCCAAGAAGTCCTAAGTTTAAAGTCTTCAGCCATACTTAGGAAAGGATTAGTCAACTCGGACCATAAAGTAACAGTTGAAATAACTGTGGGTCTTCAAAACTAAATAGAGCTGACCAAAGGAAACTGCAATGAACCAAGAAAGTGAACAAGACTAGCATGCCCTTACTTAGTTTCGTGATTAAGAAATTTATATCTAATTGTGATTCAGGTTCAGGTTCTATGAAAGGGTCTAAATAGAAAATTTTCATTGGTTGCGTTTCTTCATAGGTGGGATCCGAATCATTAGGTCCTAGAGTCTGGAAAAACTCAAATATGATCTTAGA
>NW_020642646.1:0-416 GCF_003573695.1 Papaver somniferum
CCCTAACACGACTTGTTTTTACTAGGGCTAGATATGACAACCCTAACCCGTCTTGTTTAGACAACAAGCCAAGCCGAGACGGGTTAAAACAAGCCAAGCTAGGTCCAACCCGCGGGCCGGGTTAGAAATTGACAGCTATAGTAAGGCCTAGCAATATGGCTTGAATCTTAGGGTCCATAGAGTCTTTAAAGTACTCAAGAGCTTCTTCTAGTTCAAAAGTTTGGTCACCTAACTGACTTAAGAGAATTTCCTCAAAAAGTTCATCTAAGGAATCACCAAATAAAGTGTCGTCCCAATTATCCTGAGTTAGATCCTGAACTAAAGTGCTAATCATATTCACTTCTTCTAAATCATCGGAAGGTTGTCTATTAACATTAAAGACATTTAGTTCAGTGGTCATATTACCAAAGGATATG
>NW_020642646.1:427-1000 GCF_003573695.1 Papaver somniferum
TCTAAATCATCGGAAGGTTGTCTATTAACATTAAAGACATTTAGTTCACTGGTCATATTACTAAAGGATATGTTCATAAGTCTGGTCCTACAGTTGATGACAGTGTTAGCTGTGGCTAAAAATGGGCGACCTAAAATCACCAGTATTTGAGCACTAGGATCCTGAACAGGTTGAGTATCTAGAACAACGAAATCCACTGGATAAATAAATTTATCAACCTCAATCAGAACATCCTCTATGACACCACGAGGTATTTTGACAGACCTATCAGCTAATTGCAATGTCATTTTAGTCGGTTTCAACTTACCAAGACCTAGCTGGTTGTATACATGATAAGGGAGTAAGTTCACACTAGCTCCTAAGTCAAGCAATGCCTTATCTACTGAACAATTACCGATCACACAAGATATGGTGGGGCATCCAGGGTCTTTATACTTAGGGGATGTTTGGTTCAGAAGGATTGAACTTACCTGACCAGCTAAAAAGGCTTTCTTATGGACATTAAGCTTACGCTTTCGTGTACAAAGGTCCTTAAGGAACTTGGCATAAGCAGGCATTTGCCTAATTGCTTCT
>NW_020642647.1:0-691 GCF_003573695.1 Papaver somniferum
ATGTGGTATGATGTTATGGAAAAAGGGGAAGAAAAGCCAATAAAAGGATGAAGGTAGTACAATAGAAATGAGGACTCTCTCTCTTACCATTCTAGGAAAAAGGTGTAGTCATTGCTGTAACTTGGACGTATATGCTTAGTATCAAATTACCCTTTCAACAGTACCCATTTGTGCTTCATAATAAGGCACCCCTTGTTAATTCACGATGGTGGCGAAGGACAACACCCCCTTTCTCGCATTTGTCCAAGCGCTTGTGTCCCATCTCTAGTTGATTGAAAATTTATGACTTGGAAGTCACACACTCACGGGCCGGACTGACTGAAAATTATGTTAAGCGGTTGAGCCTCATTCCGTCTAGGAATGGACCAAACTAAAAGGTCCAAATGTGGACCAGCTCTCTCCACCACTTGGATTTATCGGGGATGGGGTCTAAAGGCTTGGGTGGGACCTTTAAAAGAGTTTGAATGGATGGATTTCTGTTAGATCATTGCTCGGTCGAACTCGCATGCGTTGCTATCTCAAGCATGTTTGTCAATGTTAGTGATCAAAACTATAAGTCTTGATTTCTAGTCTACTATAGCTAAGGTATCAGACTAGGATAGAAAGTGTAGTTGAGCTCAAGAACTCCATGGCAATCATCATACAAGACGAAGGACTACTCAAGGAACCGGTGGATCTTCATCGACTAAAA
>NW_020642647.1:702-1000 GCF_003573695.1 Papaver somniferum
CATGGTAATCATCATCCAAGACGAAGGACTACTCAAGGAAACGGTGGATCTTCATCGACTAAAAGGTATGTGAAGACTTGAACTTATCTATCACTCAAAAGTCTATTTATCTCCTATCTTGATACAAAAGTCGTTTTGCTATATAGACTTAGATTATACACATTTGTTATTTCGAGCCGAGTTAATCTCGCCTATCTATTTCTCGAAATATGTGTTAGTAAGCTTTCGCTTTAGCCAAGTTCATCTTTACCTAGTGACGAAAGTCATGACAAGTTTCAATCACTTTGAAAATTGCTTA
>NW_020642648.1:0-250 GCF_003573695.1 Papaver somniferum
GAGAGAAAGATGGAGACATTAAGGACTGCTCTTGGGATGAATAAAGTTGATGAAACTTCTTTACTACAGGAAGAAGGGAAACAGGAAACTGTTCTGGAAACAGTGGAATCTGATTCTGAAATTAGGTGAAGGATAGGGTCCAAAAGAAGGTTTAATAGAGAAAAATGATGGCTAGAATTGAAATGGGAAGCAATTGCAGGTGGTGAATTGGATTGTGGAGCTGAGTAGAGTCAGCTAGGAGATGTTGCTA
>NW_020642648.1:261-593 GCF_003573695.1 Papaver somniferum
AAAAATTAGGGATTTTCTGTCAATTCGAGAAATGAATGAGGCCGCTGGTGTTGAGGATGGATCTGAAGAATGATGGTGGTGGAATTATGAAACAGAGATGAGAAGAAATCGAAGATGAGCTGATGTGTCTGCTGGTGATAATGAAATCAGTTAAGCAGAAATGGAACTATAGATGATCGAAATGATGCATTAATGAACTTGGAAAACTACGATTCGATTTGAGATGGGTTCTGGAGTCGCAATATGTTGTTGCTGGGCATATTCAAATGAGAAGAAGATGAATGGAGTTTTTGGTGCTGTGTGTTGACTGAATTGATGCCTCAGCTGCTATT
>NW_020642648.1:604-847 GCF_003573695.1 Papaver somniferum
AGCTGAAGTTAATATTATAGAGAAGGTGGTACTGGTGTTGGCTTTGAGTTGGTTCTCTATGAAGAATGGTTTGAGATGATGCTTGAGAATGGTTTTTAAGTACAGTTGCAGGTTGAGAGTGTGGAGAAGAACTGAGATGCCTATGTTGGTGGTGATTATGAACTGCAGCTGGTGATAATCAGAAACCATGGAGGAACTGGTGTTGTTCTGGTTGAATTAATATGGATATTGCAGGTCCAGTTG
>NW_020642648.1:858-1000 GCF_003573695.1 Papaver somniferum
ATTGGTGGTACTACAGTTCAGTGAGGTGGTCATGGAAGTGAAGAGAAGGAATTGAATAAGAAGTGCAAGTTGTGTTGAGAACTGGTGTTTAAGAAGATGTAATGTTGATGCTGCTGTTGTTACTGTGGTCTGATGGCAGAGA
>NW_020642649.1:0-302 GCF_003573695.1 Papaver somniferum
TCGCAGCATCGCCAGTACATCAAAGTTTGATGTTTCTGTCTAACACTTTAGCACCTAACTCCATCTCAGACCGTCAGTTTTGATGTATCTCAGATCCAACAGTCGCTCCACTCCCATTTCCTTCTCGCCATTGGATAATTCTCTCATCTTTTCATCCATCGTCTTTCACCATCTGAGCATAAAAATACGATGGGTCCGCTCAATACTCTATAACCCTAACCTATTTACCCTAAATCAAACATCCCCTAAGAGAAACTCTATCGAGTTCTCTTCCTTCTTCTTCCCCTCTTCTTCACAGCGAC
>NW_020642649.1:502-728 GCF_003573695.1 Papaver somniferum
CCCGATCGTGAAAATATTTGGTACCCGATCGTGAAATTTAGACCGTTGTTAGAGATTTTTCACCCCAGTCTCTTTGGGCAGGTGTAATCATTTAGAGGGTTGATTTTAATGTGTGTATATGTACATTAGATCTGCACGTTACAAAACACAATTGTCTCGTAATGGCTGCATGACAAATATTTTCTTTAACACAGAAAATACACAAATACTTTCGTTAAAATTATTT
>NW_020642649.1:739-993 GCF_003573695.1 Papaver somniferum
GTGTGACTTAGATAATGCTGATGTGACTGATAATATTGATACTCTTGATCTCATGCATGTGAGACGCTTAGATGTCACTTTCTTGCCTAAGTCACAATCTGATAGCCTTGCATCCTACCTAGATTTGGTTTGTAACAATATTGTCAAACCAATTTTCATGAGAATACCTAATCTAGGCCTGGAACTGTGTGCCTCTCAAGTCCTATTGGACTATTTTGCATCTAAATACAATACTTTCGAGGATCCACAGTTAG
>NW_020642649.1:1004-1289 GCF_003573695.1 Papaver somniferum
TCACAGAGGTGGACGATGAGTTTACATTTCCTGCTGAAGCAACTCCATGAACTTCGGCACGCTCTAAAACATCCGTTGATGCATTTGTAATCTGGTGGGTGTCCGATGTTCGAGTATCATGGCCAATGTCAGCACTAACGCCTTCATCAACAGAAGCAGAGATGATAAGTGACTTGGCATTGCCCCCTGCAACTTCTTGACTTTCTTATGCTCTATTTTTCTTTCCACTTCATCTTTATTAATAACCTATTAATGTGAGCAAAAATATGAATTCTTATGAGGTTT
>NW_020642649.1:1300-1560 GCF_003573695.1 Papaver somniferum
CCCCCAAAACTGCGAGATTTTGTACCCAAAATTATATCTGTTGAAAAATCCAGGTTTGGGGGTAGCTCATTTTGTTTCACAGCCTCACTTGCATGCCTATCATATTATTATTGTGTGAAGCTATTGAAATGTCTACACTTTGTCTTTTGGGTTGATCCTCAACTCTTTAGAATGTATGTATATAGTGAATTGTTTGTATATAATCTGGTAGGTAATGTTTAGTGGAATCGTATGTTTCTTGTATATATTGTGCTAAACCA
>NW_020642649.1:1571-2063 GCF_003573695.1 Papaver somniferum
CTCTAATAGATACCACCAGTAACAATTAGTGCAGATCAAGTTTCAAATCAAATGATAGTTGAAAAGCAGTTTTACGGTGACTAATAAAGTCATAAAACAACCGGACAGAAACATAGAAATCAAAGATATTACTGACCTGGATTGTCAACCTTCATCATTAAGAAGAAGCCTCTTCCTAATTTCTTGCGCGTTATTCACTTCATGGAGGAGAAGAATGCGTGCCCTTTCCATTTATGTTAAATGTCAAAAATTCGACTCCTGCAGCAATGACAAGCTTATCGTATCCAACCTTGAATCTGTAAGGCTCCTTAGTTAGTCCATGTTCATTAGATAGTGCTTGATTGCTGACAGTCTCAGAGTACACCTGATAAAAGAAATAAGATTAGGTTACGTCCACATTATTACATTTTGGAATTTTGGTGACAACAACACGTGATGTCCAAGCCATAACCACCAATATTAAGTAAAAAAAAAGTACATCACTAATACAAC
>NW_020642649.1:2074-2419 GCF_003573695.1 Papaver somniferum
CGAAACTTGACTAGCTTGTTCTTTGGTTGGTTGGGATAGAAGGTGGAGGTTACATTAAGAAAGACAACCATCGAATTTAACTGGGTGCATCAAAAAGGGCTACCTCTTGAAAAATGTCATGTAATTTTTTGTTTCTTTTTGCTTATGTATCAAAAGTGTTTCCTTATCAAAAAAAAAAAAAAAAAAACCATGTATATATTCAGAAAAAAATATCAGAAAAATACAAAAAAAAATCAAGTATTTTTCAATTCCATCCTCTCTTGTTCCAAAAATAAAAGAGAGTTGTCAATGTAAATAAGAGTCATGTAAAGAGTCATCTGTTCGTTTCATTGTAATAAGCAAGGA
>NW_020642649.1:2564-2722 GCF_003573695.1 Papaver somniferum
TAAGCAAGGAAGGGTGTATGCCATTGATGTACAACGCGAGTAATTGTGAAATACCTCCAACTCATTCACAATTCTCGTAAAGTCCG
Organism: Papaver somniferum; assembly: GCF_003573695.1. Taxonomy (NCBI): domain Eukaryota; kingdom Viridiplantae; phylum Streptophyta; class Magnoliopsida; order Ranunculales; family Papaveraceae; genus Papaver; species Papaver somniferum. The sequence continues at coordinate 2,651 of NW_020642649.1, forward strand.
GACAGCTAGCTAGATTTCGACCTCGGTTCTTATCCTAAGAAACTATCTCTTGGTGATTAGTAGTCATAACAT
>NW_020642649.1:2733-3000 GCF_003573695.1 Papaver somniferum
ATTTTCTCAGCTGCTTCACAAATTTTGTCGATTTTAGCTTTTTATAATCCTTTAAACACTAGTTAAACTCTATACAGAAAGGAAAAAATCAATTAAAATTTTGATAATACCACGACATTCCCTACAACTCAGGATTCAAAACCAAAAAAGTGAGTTTTAACTTTTGGTATGAATCATCAATCCACTGCATGTGTAGAAAGTGAAGATCTGTATGGATTTATACGATTTAAAACAAATTGAAAATGATTAAAAAACATAGATCTATTC
>NW_020642650.1:0-230 GCF_003573695.1 Papaver somniferum
TGATATTGTCCAGGAGGAAATTCTAAATCAATTTGTCAAGACACTCATATGAAGCCCAAATGGGCACGACAAAAAAACCCAGTTGTCTTGCAGGAAACCTTGGATGAGGATGTGTTATGTCTGTTCATTTTTCTGATTTGGTGCAGTTGTCTGATAATTGTGGCAATTTTATTTGCTTTTGTTGACCCACAGTTGTTTCGACTATTGATATATGATTTGAAAGGTAATTA
>NW_020642650.1:430-642 GCF_003573695.1 Papaver somniferum
CTAAGTGGATGGAAGCATTTTGGTTGTAGGAGTTGAGGAACCAATCTGATTAAATGGAAACATCCAGAAGAGTCTATTCATAAAAGCACAAAGCTCAGGTGTTATAAATAACATGATAGTTTCACCATATCTCGTTGAGTCCTTTTCACTTCTATTTTTATTTTATTTTGTTTTTAAACTATGTTACTCTAAGTGATTAGGTGGGGCTCACG
>NW_020642650.1:842-1000 GCF_003573695.1 Papaver somniferum
ATTTTAGTATGCTTGAGTGCAAACTCGTGTACAACAATTGGAATTTCGCATCAGGGTACTTCCTCCTGTAGTCAATAAGTACGCCAACCAAGGAGATTCTTTAGTGCCTTCCAAGGTTCTGCGTAGATAGCTAAGGTCTGGAGTATAGGTTTTGTGGG
>NW_020642651.1:0-324 GCF_003573695.1 Papaver somniferum
GGTCCAAGCGAACTCATCATCACTATTTATGAGAAGACGAGAACGAACTTGGTTTTCTCTCTCGCTAAGCACAACATTTTGACGATTGGCTTCATCTCTTTCAAGTTGAACCTCAAGAAGAGTCTTTTCGAATTTCGCCAAAGCCTTAACACCTTGATCAGAGATACGATCTTTATCATCTATAAGTTTGCTAATCTTGGTTCTTAATTCATTGATCTTCTCTTTAGAATTGAGATAAAAACGTTTAAATTGGTTGGCTAAACCTAAACTAGATATATGATCAATCTCTAAGAGGCGAAATTTGGATTTAAGTTCATACAAAGG
>NW_020642651.1:335-1000 GCF_003573695.1 Papaver somniferum
TCTATGATCAATCTCTAAGAGGCGAAATTTGGATTTAAGTTCATTCAAAGGCAGAGATGAAATTTTATCATTAGAGAAACTATTCAAAGATTTATTAAGATGTTCAAGAAGAGTGTCATTATCTAGGGCATCGGGAAATGAACGAAGAAGAATGGCTTCATCAGAAAGACCATAAATGTCTACAAAAAGGATTAATCAAATAAGATAATACAATAGGATGAATGAATGAAAGGAAAGAAGAAAAATTGCATACCATAGAGCTGATCATTAGCTTTTTGAAGAGTAGAAATTTTTTTCCTTTGCGAAGAAGTGTCAGTTTCCAGTTGTTTGTTCTTCTCGCGAAGACCTTTAACTTCAGCTTCTAGTTGTTCGTTCTTCTCATGAAGACCTTTAGCTTCAGTTTCCAGTTCTTCATTCTATGTAAAAAATTGAAGATTATTCTTTTCAAGAATTTCGCGTCTCCTCTCCAAATCTTAGGCAACAGCGAAAGAAGCTTTTCCAGACTGCGAGGAAATGTAAAAAGTATTAAAATAGAAAGAGATTTTGAGTTACAATAATGAAGAAGTAAAAAGACAAAAGCATACCAGACTTTTAAGAGAATGCAGGAAGTTGGGAGTCACCGATCTAGAAACTCCGCGAAGAGAACTATCACCATCCAATAAAGG
>NW_020642652.1:0-411 GCF_003573695.1 Papaver somniferum
CCGATGTCGATACCCGAAAGAATTTCCAACAAGCCGTCCAACTTTGAAGATTGCATGTCGCCGTATCAACAACTTACCAATGTAACTCAATTGCCTAGAGAAAGCCCGTCGACGTTCATCCGTAGATTCCAAACACAAGTAAGTCTGGTTAAACAACCCTTTATGCACTCAGTCACCTCTCCTCTCGGCCAGTCATGGGGATTCGGTCCGATTATCAACCCAGGTGTCATTAGGAGATGTGAATGGGACGTTGGGACTTTCAAGTACTTTGTCAAAAATTTGGAAGCTGTCACAGTCAAAGATGACGAGTTCAAAAATCAAGTGGTTGCGCAACGCTCAAACCCGTTTCGAATTGGAGATGTAGTAGTCAAGACGACCTCATTTCAAGTTGGAAACATAACAGTGAAGATA
>NW_020642653.1:0-412 GCF_003573695.1 Papaver somniferum
TGATAGACGCATTTATGTGTCTATTTTGTTCTCAATATTCTGTATTATTAGACTCGATTAAGTACTTATTGTGTTATTTTGTGTTTTTGTAGATGTTTTTAGAGAAATAAGCCTTTGCGGCGAAATGAGCTCGAAAAGTAGTGGTTTACACCCCAGGATAACGTACCGAAGGCACCTCAGAAATGCACCGGAAGCGTCCCAGAAATGTACCAGAGGAACCCAGAAAAATTACTATTTCCACCCCAATTGCTAAAGGGACACCCGTACAGGATTAGGGGGAGGACACTTTTCTCCTTATAATTCAAATTTTGGAAAAAGGCGTAAAATATATTCTCTCTCTGGCAGATTTTCAATCAACAAAATGAAGGTGTTGTGGTGCGATTCAATGGCTAAAAATTGGTAGGAAGATGTG
>NW_020642653.1:423-712 GCF_003573695.1 Papaver somniferum
ACTGGCAGTTGGGTCGATCGATTTTTGGAGGGGTTAGAGTTCGATTAAACCTCTGATTTTCAATGGGTATTTGTGATATGGATAGAGGAAGACATTTTGGGTGTTAGGATCGATCATAATTGGATGAAATCATCGCAATGAAGAAATCAGGAAGCACGTTCAAGAAATGAATATCACACGATCACATCAAATTTAGACGTGTACTCATGTGTTTGGAGAGTGTTGAATCAATTCTACAGCGTGTAAGATCATGTTTGGAGTGTTTATACATCATTTCAGCGCGTGGAGA
>NW_020642654.1:0-613 GCF_003573695.1 Papaver somniferum
TGAACGCAGAAGAAGAGAGGCAAAATTGAAGAGACCAATGGGTCAAGATTCAGGAGTAAATCAACAAATCTTGAAAGAATCAGAAGAAATGAGAGGAATGATAAATAACAGAGGAGAAGTAGGTCAATTGGATGAAGCAATAGAAGAAGCTGCGAAAACTCCATTTACAAGGGAAGTACAATTAGGAGGAATACCACCGAAATGCAATTTGCCCGCATTAACCAGCATTTTTGATGGAACAACTTGTGCAATTCAACACATTAAAGCTTATGTGAGGTGCATGTTACAATGGGAAAATCATGATGCGGTATTGTGCAAATATTTCGCATCCAGCTTAATAGGAGAAGCGTTAAAATGGTTTGAAGGTATACCAAAGAACACAATAACCTCCTTCAATCATTTGCGTACCACATTCTTGGGAGCATATATAAGTAATAATTCCTCATGACCTGGTATAGAAGATGTGTTTGGATTAAAACAAAGGATTGGTGAAACTTTGAAACACTTGACTAAAAGATGGAGAACCATGTGTAGCGAAATGGCTGGCTGTGTAGATGAGAGATATCTCATACTATCATTCATCAATGCTATGTTTGCAACAAACCTGTTGTAT
>NW_020642654.1:624-1000 GCF_003573695.1 Papaver somniferum
TGGCCGTGTAGATGAGAGATATCTCATATTATCATTCATCAATGCTATGTTTGCAACAAACCTGTTGTATGTCCAAATTTTCAGAGTCAAGAATACAATTACAATGATTGAATTGCGAGAACTTCAAGAAGAATACATTGCTTTGGAGGAAAGATAAAATGAAATGGAATCATATCCAGTTGCGAATACCAGCTCACAAGCAGCGAATGCAAGCTTATTACCCAAGCTAATAAATACAGTGGCGAATACTTCGCAAGTACAACAAGAAAAGGTGACAGGTAACAATCAGCAGAAGTTGGTAGCTATGGGAAGTCGAGATCAAGAAGAGTATGAAAGAGAAAGAAATTTCTACAGTCGTGGAGGAAATAACAAGATT
>NW_020642655.1:0-176 GCF_003573695.1 Papaver somniferum
TCTAAGGAGTTTCTCCTATAGAAAGATCAAATCAACTAAAGTATGACTCCAAAGCACTAATTGTCTTGGTTAAGACACAACTAGTCTAAGGATTAAGAGTGGTCTGGTTGAACATGAGTTGTAGTTTTATCAACATGCTATAAGTCTAACTACAATGTATTCATAACATACCATGT
>NW_020642655.1:376-544 GCF_003573695.1 Papaver somniferum
ATTTCTCCCGGCTTTTCACTACATTTCTGCTCTTTTCGCTCCGCTAATCATCCAAACTTTATTTATTACCTAAAAATGCAAAATTAATTAATAAAAATATTTATTCTTGAAAACAATGAAAATACAGAATATGGGATAAAATGTAGAATTAATGCACAAAATATGAGT
>NW_020642655.1:744-1000 GCF_003573695.1 Papaver somniferum
GCAAAATTAATTAATAAAAATATTTATTCTTGAAAACAATGAAAATACAGAATATGGGACAAAATGTAGAATTAATGCACAAAAGATGAGTTAAATGCCAAGAAAAATATATAGAAATATGAACTTTTTAGCACTCATCAATAGACCAAGGAAGTTTGGACACCAAGGAATTTCCAAAACCGAAAATATTCTCAAGATATGCAATAAATTCTCAAATTCTGGAAATGCTTTGTCCAAATATTGACCGAAATCTCAG
>NW_020642656.1:0-529 GCF_003573695.1 Papaver somniferum
CTCCCTAATGGAGGGTGTCTCCCTTATCTCCCCCTGGTTGCCCCTTCAAGGAGGCGTACTTCTACCATACAAGGTTAGCTCCTCTCATCCAGTCTTAACAACAACCAGTTGTTTTCGCAGCCTCTTATCCCTTTTACCTATAGGGCTTATGGTTATGAGACTGCACCCTAAGTGAGGTTTTCTTCAGGCCGAGTGCAGTATAAGCCAAGACTTGTCAAGAATGGAAAAGTACGCTTCAAATGTCTCTGGCACTCTTGACTCAACCGTGTACCTCGGCGCCTTGATCAGATCTGCACTCCTTGGGAGAGTCCTTATTACCTTAGTCGCCCAACCTAAGTCATATGCTTAAGCTGAGAATCCAAGGTGCCTCCCCCGGATGGGCTTCATTGACCCCAAATCTCCATGACTCAGGTTCTGGTGGCGGTGTAGCCTTTCCCTGAGCCATGCAACAGGTACCCCCTTATATGACGTACTTTAGGTCTTACATTTTCCTCTTGCGAAATTGTATTCGCGAACTAGGGTGTACGCC
>NW_020642656.1:540-1000 GCF_003573695.1 Papaver somniferum
TGACGTACTTTAGGTCTTACATTTGCCTCTTGCGAAATTGTATTCGCGAACTAGGGTGTACACCATAAAGGTTCGCCTCTTTCTCTTTTGTCATTTTTCTCTGATTATTTTCTATAAAATTCATTATCTCTGCGAGAGTCTCGCCAATCATCATATTGTATCTGAATTTCGCAATCTCAATTTTTCCATTCAATCAAATGTATTTTTGAGAATTTTTCTTATTGCGAGAGTATCGCAACAACTTAATCATTCATATATTTCTTGTTTTTATTACTTTGTCATTCTCTTCTTCTTTATTATTTTCTTCTACTGCTTCCTTAATAGTGGTATGTTCATCATTTTTATTCTGAGCTAGCATTAGTTTCGCAACATCTCTTCTCCTTTCCGTTCGATTGCATCTATCATCAACCTCTCACTTCTTTGTGTATCTTTGATTTTGTGTCGCCAGTTTTCCTTCTTG
>NW_020642657.1:0-381 GCF_003573695.1 Papaver somniferum
ATTATTTGAATTTTTTGCTTCCCTCCAAAATTGTTCTTGATGTTTTGATCAATTGGTGATTATACAACCAATTCTAATTGAATTCGATCATACCACTATCTCTGTTTAGCAAAATGGAAGATACCCAACGATTTTTAGCTGTTTAGTCTCACTATAAGACCTCCAAGAGCTATGAGGACATACATATTCTCAACAAGTAAGTAGAATGCCAGAGAAAGTAAAGGTGTCAGCTCTAAAGATGACTGAAGAAAAGGGAGACACATCCGCACCACTGCTAGATAAAGAGATATCCGCTACACAGCTAGATAAACATTGTAAGATGCGTCCGCTGCTTTACAGCTGGATAAGATTAGGAGAGAGATAAAAATGAGAGGGACATCT
>NW_020642657.1:581-1000 GCF_003573695.1 Papaver somniferum
ATTTTCATTGGTTGCGTTTCTTCATAGGTGGGATCCGAATCATTAGGTCCTAGAGTCTGGAAAAACTCAAATATGATCTTAGAAGCGCACAATAATAACCTAAATAACTGAGGATCCTCTAAGTCAATAAGATTTGACTTACAAAATTGACCACAATGAGAGTAGTGGTCACTCTTAAGCAAATGTGTCGATTCTAATTTCCTAAAGCATTTAGGTTTAGTCTCAGAACTTAATATTTGACACATTTGAAATATAAAATAGCAAAGTCAATCTGGGTATCATAGCCTGGGCAAACCACATCAACCAGAGGATGGGTTTCTAACGACTGAACTTCTTCCTGGAAATCATTAGGTTCGGGAGAACGGGTATGAAGGTAATCTTGTAAAATGGTCGAGTATGAAGGGATCTCTGTATGAGCT
>NW_020642658.1:0-565 GCF_003573695.1 Papaver somniferum
ATGCACTGGTACGGGTACCGTCCTTTTGGATTTGGGTCTCTTTGAGCACTACAATGATGGCTACAGAAGTTGGCCTTCCACTGTACTCAACATTCATCAACGAATTCCCACACTAAAAAAATTTGTATGACATTGTCATATCAATTCTCCCCCATTTCGTGACATAGCTCTATGTAACGAAGTACTGCTGAATTCCGAGAATTGAATACACATCATTTGAATTAACACAAATGGATCATATTGCAACTCCTCAAGGCGTGTGGTTTTTATTAAGGAAAGTGGTAATACTTTCCAAGACCGTAATGGTCAGTCTATGGAAAGTATTGTCCATATCAGTCACGGACTTGAGACTGATAAGGTAAGTGGTATATATTAGGAAAGGATTGTTTATGTAAGTCATGATTGTGAGACTTATAAGGAAAGTCTCAAATCAGTGTCTTAGGTAAGTTTTGAGAACCGTAATGTATAAATATCTATGAAAGTATCATGAATAAAATTAAGAAAAGAATTACCAAAGTTTTGTCATGGCATCACGAGCCAGTTGATTGAAAAAAAAAAAAAAAAA
>NW_020642658.1:765-1000 GCF_003573695.1 Papaver somniferum
GAGAGTGATCAGCCTGGTCATTATATTGAGACCGAGGGGATTGGTGTATCAGCTGAGACTGCTCAGTTGAATCCAGCGTTTGACTGGAGCGATGATGAAGAGGTAACAGCAACAGCGACAGCAAGTGAGAGTGTGGCAGTACCAAGCGTAACAGCAACAGCAGGAGACGCTGTAGGCATAACAGCAACAGCAGGAGACGCTGTAGGCATACCTGATGCAACTGCGACAAACGGAG
>NW_020642659.1:0-528 GCF_003573695.1 Papaver somniferum
GGATCATTGTGTAAGGGGGAGTGGTTTCCATGATCGAGATGGAGTATTGACTAAGGGAGAGTAATACATATCACCATAGTATTATTGTTAAAGTCGTGATGCAATTGGACTTTGATGTTCATAATAATACTATGAAACTATATAATAATTATCGAGAATCTTAATATCTCTCATTGTTATAGCTACGGATCTTCAACAACGGTGATACTAAACTTACAACCTTTGGGATCATTGGAGTACTTGGAAGGACGAAGATTTCAAGGAACGTTGAAGATTAGACTATGGAATAGGAGCCACTAAAGTTTATCTTTTTTGTATTCCATATGTATTAATAGTTTTGTCACTAAAATTGACAAAGGGGGAGATTGTTAGAGCATAGCTCGGTCAACCTCGCATGCGTTGCTATATCAAGCATGTTTGTCAATGTTAGTGATCAAAACTATAAAGTCTTGATTTCTAGCCTATTGGCTAAGTCTTGGAATAGGATAGGAAAAGTATAGTTGAGCTCAAGGACTTCATGGTGATTCA
>NW_020642659.1:617-2461 GCF_003573695.1 Papaver somniferum
GACGAAGATCTACACCAAGGAACCGTGGAACTTCATCAACAAAAAGGTATGTGAAGACTTGAACTTATCTATCACTCGAAAGTCTATCTATTCTTCTCCTACTTCTTATGAGACAAAAGTCGTATGCTATATAGACTAGATCATATACACTTGATATTTCGAGTTGAGTATTCATTGCTTATCGTTTACTCAAAATCATGTGTTGGTAAAGCGTTTCTCTTTGATCAAGTTTATCTTCACCTAGTGACGGAAGTCATGAAAGTTTCAATCACTTTGGAAATTGCTCTGACGAGAAAGGTCTGTTGTTCTTCACGACTGAATATCTCCCTCTGAGAATGTTTCAATGATTGAAATGAGAGTTTAGATTACATAACCATGTATTCCTTGAACCAAAGTTTTCAAACTTTGTTGATCAAGAGAAATCGGTAGGATTGTGGAATTGGCTTGCCAAGTCCGCAAACCCAGTCCACAGACTTAGTCCGCGAACTGACGGAAGTTCTCGACCGAGAATTTGTGCTGGGATTTCCAAAACTCGTTTGTGTGCTAAGTCCGCGAACTCAGTCTGCGAACCCAGTCCGCGAACTTGCGGAAGTTCTCGACCCGAGAATTTCTGCGGAGTTTGGAAAACTCAACCGATTAACTTAAGTCCGCGAACTTGTTTGTGAGCTTAAGAGGTTATGATCTAAAAATGTTCTCTGAACATGAAACATTAATTATTAAGGAATGCTTTATGCAAACCGTGGCTATAAGGTTCATGAGACGATTCTAATCGAATCGAATCATCTTTGTTTCAATTGTGTCTTGTGTAGTTACATAAGATCTCATAGCAATTGAAAAACTCTTAACTAGTTCATTTGAGTCAATTGAACTAGTTATGGTGAAGAAGAACATGACTAATATGAGATGCTCATATGGTTGACCTTTTGGGTTATCATGTTGAACCAACATACTTGTACTCGTTTAGGCATGGTTTTCTCAAACCCAGTAAACGTGTACCCAAGTGTGTGTGATAAGCTATGTCTTTCGATCTAACAGTTGAGAGATATTGGCCTGAATCTAAATCAGGTTTTCATCTAACGGTGAATAGATTTTTCTTTGTACCTAAGGCAAAACCCTGATTTGAAGGCTATATAAAGGAGACATCTAGCATTGAGCAAACCTAATCCCCACATGTCTGTGTGCTACTAGTGCTCTCGCTAGAGTCGATCCATTAAATCTTGATTTTCTTCTCTAAACTCGAGTTAACGACTTAAAGACTTCATTGGGATTGTGAAGCCAGACCGATACTACTTTTATCGTAGTTGTGTGATCTGATCTTGCATCTTCTATCGTACGAGTACAATCGATTGATTGGCTTGATGATAGACGCATTTATGTGTCTATTTTGTTCTCAATATTCTGTATTGTTAGACTCGATTAAGTACTTATTGTGTTATTTTGTGTTTTTGTAGATGTTTTTATAGAAATAAGCCTTTGCGGCGAAATGAGCTCGAAAAGTAGTGTTTTACACCCCAGGATAATGTACCGGAGGCACCTCAGAAATGCACCGGAAGCGTCCCAGAAATGTACCGGGGGAACCCAAAAAATTACTATTTTCACCCCAAAATTACTATTTCCACCCCAATTGCTAAAGGGACACCCGTATAGGATTAGGGGGAGGACACTTTTCTTCTCATAATTCAAATTTTGGAAAAAGGCGGGAAATTTCTAAATAGTTCTGGCAGAATTTCGATCGTCAAAATGAAGGGGTTGTGGGTCGATTCAATGGCTGAAATCTGGTATAGAGATGTGATATAGGTTAAGGAACATAGTATGGGTGACATGATCGATCAAATTTGGCTGGA
>NW_020642659.1:2472-3000 GCF_003573695.1 Papaver somniferum
TGAAATTTGGTATAGAGATGTGATATAGGTTAAGGAACATAGTATGGGTGACATGATCGATCAAATTTGGCTGGAATTTTCGGTATGATTCACACACCCAAAACAGAGCACGTGTACTGTAACACGAGCAAATTGAAGTGATTGTGTGCAATGGGGGAGTTCTGCTGGCGTTGGAAGAGTGTTGAGGCGTGAATAAGTCGAATTGGAGCGTGCTGGACCAGAGAAAACGCGTGAAAAGCTAAAACAGGAAAGAAAATATCCGAAAATATTTTCTTTCACTGCTGAGGATTTGTGGAGTTATGGAGGAGATTCGATGCATGCTTCGGGTTTAAATAGAGTCCTTGGAGGTCAGAGAAAGGTTGTCGAGCGTTTGGGGTCGAGAGGAGGTCCAGAGAAGCAGAAATCAAGAGTTGATGAAACTCCGTTGCTGCTGCTGCTGATGATGATGAAGAACACCAAGAACACGAAGAACGGACCTGCAACAGCAGTCGTTTTTCTACAGTAATAACGACTCACACCTGTGGGTTG
>NW_020642660.1:0-657 GCF_003573695.1 Papaver somniferum
CCAAACCATAAGGGTTCACAATATATGAGATCGAATATTAAGGTAGTAAAACCGAAATCAAACATCCCATAAACCACTTTGCAATACACCGTAAATGTTCAACATAAACTCAAGTATTGTAATTACCACACTCTTGTAGGAAATTTAATTACGAAACCAACACAAAAAGAATGAGGTCATTCCGAGTTCGGACGAAGAAGTTATGGGGAAAACAGTTTTACACTTCTTCATAAGGGGACCTCTCATTAAGATCGGTTCCCTCACCATGACATGGTACTAGGATCGATTCCCTCACCATGACAGGGTACTAGGATCGGTTCCCAAGAGTTACTTGTGACAGATCATAAACTTTTTTCGACATAACTTTTGCATACGATGTCCGAATTCAGAGATTTTTGGCTCGTTTTAGCCGTAAAAACAAGAGATACACATATATGATCAGTAGATATCAACATCGTAAACTCATAATTACCGTTTCTATCAAAACCTCAAATATATATAGAGAAAGTATGAGTGTATAAGAAAAGAAATCTCCTAAAGATGTTAATTAGTCATATAAAAATCGAGAAATCATGTGATCAGTTTCATGTGCTTCCTCGCCCTTCATAAGATTGAGCACAAAGGTGAGTATGCAGAATTCAACACAACTAGGTTGTG
>NW_020642660.1:668-1000 GCF_003573695.1 Papaver somniferum
CATGTGCTTCCTCGCCCTTCATAAGATTGAGCACAAAGGTGAGTATGCAGAATTCAACACAACTAGGTTGTGTTGAGTTGATCCTTGTCTTGTTCGTCATGAGTGACTAAGACAGAATCATCATTCTTGACCTCTTGCTTGGTTTGTTTTCTATTGTTCCATCTCTTGTTTTTCTTCTTTGACTTGTGATGAAGAGTGTCATTATCACAATGTTTACTAGTACAAGAGATTTCAGACATGATGTCTTTCTGTAGTCTTTCAAGAAAACTCTTGTAATTATTGTCACCAACAATTAACATCTGAGAGTCATTCTTATGACTAACTTTTGGTCC
>NW_020642661.1:0-240 GCF_003573695.1 Papaver somniferum
AGTGAGCTGCAGTAAAACAACGACACCCAGCTGCTGCTGTTGACGCTGCAGAAAATAAGACTACTCTGAGCAGTCCGTTCTTCGTGTTCTTCAAGGTTTGTTAATGGCAGCAGCAGCAACAGGTACAATTCCTGCAACTCCTCCTGCGCCTCTCTTCTGGCCTCCCAATCGACCCCTAACTCTTCATCCCCCTTCTCTGACATAAAACCAACTATTTATAGGCTTTAAATCCCCTTGAAA
>NW_020642661.1:440-881 GCF_003573695.1 Papaver somniferum
CGCAAAAGCTTATTTCTCCAAAAACACCTACAAAGACATAAAATAACCAAATAAGTACAAAATAGAGTACTAACAATATAAACAATTGGGACAAATTAGACACATAAATGCGTCTATCATTCCGCCATGATCATTCAGGAAGAAATTTCTTTGTTTTCAATACTGTCGAGGATAAAAAGTTTGTGGAAGTAGAGAGTATGCCAGAAGATTTGTTCTTTATTTTTGAATTACAAATGGTGGGATCAGAACCTTTTGAAGGAGAATGTACCAAAACTAGAGCTGAGCAGAGATTCGGTTCACTAATAAACCGATTGAAACTAAAGGAAAAATCTAAGTTGGGGAAACTAGATGTCGAGAATGAAATCTTGCGTATAATGAAGTTAAAACCAAAGTTGGATATCGAGATTGAGAGGAATGCTGAGGACTTGGTAGTGTTGTTTG
>NW_020642661.1:892-1000 GCF_003573695.1 Papaver somniferum
ATTTTTTTTTACCACATCAAATGGAAGCGGGATTACCAAGAGCAAATTTGCACCCTACTTTGAATCGTTCGAAAGAATGAAAAAAACCAACTGGCCAGTGCATATACA
>NW_020642662.1:0-322 GCF_003573695.1 Papaver somniferum
ATCATGAGAAAGATGTGATGGTCCTGCGAAAATTAGAGAGTTTGCGAGAGTAATATTTGTAAGGTTGCGAGAATATCGCAAGTCATTTCCGAAAATAAAGGACAGATTAGCTGTCATCCACTATGTATTTCCATATAAATAGTCGTTCGGTTGTAAAGAAAAAGAGATGATCTTTTTGAGTAAGAAACAAGTAAATAGGAAAGAGAAAGTCTAGAGCAAAGGTCATTCTTGATTCCTTTATCTTTTCTTGTAAGAACATTCAAAGATTGATCAATAAAATTAAGAGTGTAAACCTAAAAATGAGTTGAGTAATAATGAAATC
>NW_020642662.1:522-810 GCF_003573695.1 Papaver somniferum
AAGATTGTTGTTGAGAATGTTCAAATCAAGAAAGTGATTAAATAAATCAGTGAACCAGTTAAAAGAAAGATGATTAGAATTAATGAAGATGACAAAAGATTGGAGTGTAATATGATAACAAGAACGATGGTTAATGTATTCCATGAAAACATCAAAGGAAGAATACATAAACGAAATTTTGAAGGAAGGAAGGTTATGGCGGTAGAAAAGACATCACCCTTGAAAGATTGGGAAAAGAAAAAAATTACATTCATGGCGGCAGAAATACCAAAAGAAAATTTGAACCAC
>NW_020642663.1:0-434 GCF_003573695.1 Papaver somniferum
TTTTTTTTGTAAGAAATAACTTTGATCTTTACAACATAGTGACACTTTTGATACATGAACAAAAAGAAAAACATAATTACATGACATTTGGCAAGAGGTGGCCCTTATCGAATGCATCCGGTCAAATTCTATGGTTGCTTTTCTTAACGTATCCTCCAACTTCTATCCCAGCCAACCAAAGAACAAGCTAGTCAAGTCTCATTCAGTATCTAAAGTAATTGGCAATCTAACTTCCTATCAAACACCTTGAAGATCGAGGCTATACATGTATTGGTAGATCGTGCGCGTGCAAGTTTCTTATCACATGTGAATTGTGCTAGAATCAGGGTGCCTAAATATCTAGACTAAGACTCCTAAAATTTACATATTTGCACAAGAGTCAACATTTCAAGGTAAATGAGCTCCATTTTTATGATTTTTTTTTTCAATTTTTT
>NW_020642664.1:0-396 GCF_003573695.1 Papaver somniferum
GGATTGGAGAAGATTTGAGCGTGTTCTGCTCATGCATGAGGGCTCTAGCAACATTGTGGGTCGTGTGTAAACATTTCTAGAGTGACCAGGATGGAAATCTACGCGTGAGAAGCTAAATCAGGGAAGAAAATATTCCCAGAATATTTTTTCATCAAACCGAGTTAAGAGAGAATTATCTCGAGTTATAACAAGACTTCTTGATCCTGTGGAGTATATATAGAGTGTTGGGGACTCATAGAAGAGGAAAGAGAGAATTGGGAGAGGTTTAGAGCACTACAGAGCAAGAAAATTGAAGTTGCAGAGATTCTGGTTCTGCTGCTGCTGCTGCTCGAGGAGGAAGAAGAAGAGGAAGAACAGACTACCAAAGGCAGTCGTTTACCAACAAAGACAACGACT
>NW_020642664.1:562-796 GCF_003573695.1 Papaver somniferum
CTGCTGCTGCTGCTCGAGGAGGAAGAAGAAGAGGAAGAACAGACTACCAAAGGCAGTCGTTTAACAACAAAGACAAAGACTGTCGTTTGTGGGTCATAGTTTTCCAACGACAACAACACTTCATCTCTATCGTTGATTCTGGACGCCTTCTGTGGGTCGCAGAATCCTGTTTTATATCATTTTCTTGTCTTTCTCTTCATTGTAAAACACTTTTGAGCATCAATGAAATATTTT
>NW_020642664.1:807-1000 GCF_003573695.1 Papaver somniferum
CTCTTCATTGTAAAACACTTTTGAGCATCAATGAAATATTTCGAGAGGTTTTTCATCATGAGTAGCTAAACCCAATCCAAGGGGTGACATAGGAAGCCATTCTCACAATAATTATGTGGTAATCTCTATTTTTTTATGCAATATTTTTATGTGATTAAATGCATTGATAAGAATGAATTAAATGATTTTTATT
>NW_020642665.1:0-321 GCF_003573695.1 Papaver somniferum
TAAGGGTTCTCATCATCTTTTCCTAAGAACATATGGATCATCTGAAGAATACTAGGTTTTATCTCGAAATTAGCCATACTGGATGGCAATTTAATGCACGAAGCTCGGTTGGTCCTAGTTGGGAACATGTAATCTTTCAAAGTTACCATCGCTGGCACAGCTGAAGTACTAGGGGTACTTTCCTCACGAAGAGACAGATTCTCAAAACTAAAGTTTCCAAAAACAGGGCTATCAAAAGAAGAGTCTTCGAGCTCCCCGCTTTCACAAGAAGAACTTCTCGGCTCGTCACTAATCAAACGGCCAAAAGTATTTCTTTTCCAA
>NW_020642665.1:468-1000 GCF_003573695.1 Papaver somniferum
AGTCAAAGTAAGTTGAATTGAGGCGAGGGAAGCTCAGTGGAGCTTTGATACCCAAGGCCTCACCGCTATCACAAGGCGGCGCAGTCACGCATTCAACTCACAGAAACCATCATGAACTTCGAAGTATGCTAAAAGAGTAACCAATATTTTTCGAACGACTTTCCTACTAAGCTCGTTACCCTATAGGTCTCGTTCTATTCCAAATTTTAAAGCTTAGGTTCGCGTTTGGTTTCGTTTTCCTAAGGCGGGCAAGAAGAGAACGGTGATGAAATCCGAACCCTTATCTTATATGGCCAGTCCTTGCCCTTTATTAGGAATTTAAAACAACCGTTTTCAGTTCCTCAGCATATATGCAAACGAGGGAATACAATAACTCGCTGACAGGGGATTCGCGAGTGTTTCGACAGACTTACCTCCCGTTCCAGACGGGGGATGAACCGTTGTCGTCGACTCGGGCCACAACTCCTATGTTGTGTACGAACCCGAGGGGCCGAGGTGATATCGTAATCACCGTCCTTCTCTGCAAACAGTT
>NW_020642666.1:0-535 GCF_003573695.1 Papaver somniferum
CTGTACATAATTTCTTCCCTTTCGCTGTGTTGTTCTAATTACAGTTTTTGGTTTTTCTTGCTGTAGGTTAGTGAGCCAATATTTGCACTTTGTAAAGCTGTGAGGTTATTTTGGATTCCTGACAGTAAAGCATGTGTAAAATCAGTGACCATGTTATTATGCTTTCAAGAGTTCAGGCTTGCAGTTTGTAAAGCTATCAAAAACATACCAGAGGGGCAGGCAAGTGGTTTCATCAAACAGCTAGAAAAAGATGTCTCCGATTCTTTAGTCTGGATGAAGACCAGCAGTTCAAAGGGAAAGGGGGGAGAGTTTGGAGAACCTTTACATACACGTAGCAAGCAATATGTAAAATTGCAAGCTGAGCTTCTAGGAAGGGCACTATGTGAAGTATATTCAATTTTATTAGACAATTTAGCCGTCACAACAGGGAACAGTATTGTTGTTGGGAATTCCATACAGGACCTGGTGAAATTTCTAGGCACGTTTCTAAGTATTCTGGTAAGGAAAGAACATCCGGAAGTCGGTGAGTTCCTTT
>NW_020642666.1:546-1000 GCF_003573695.1 Papaver somniferum
TTGTTGTTGGGAATTCCATACAAGACCTGGTGAAATTTCTAGGCACGTTTCTAAGTATTCTGGTAAGGAAAGAACATCCGGAAGTCGGTGAGTTCCTTTCGTATGTCACCGGACAAAGCTATTCTAGTGAGAGCAAAACATCAAGATTCAGTGCTTCATGGATTTCAGTGTTCTTCTTTCGCATATATACTTCCTGCAGAAGCTTATTCAGGGAATTGATAAGCCTCATGCCTCCTGAACAATCTAAAAAGGCGTCAAAAGCAATGGGAGATCTGTTGACAGCATATTCTGGAGATGACTGCATGGAGAGAGCTGAAGGTTATTTTTCTTGGATAATTAGACCTTCAGACTCTCCCTTGACCGTTATAAAATCTATAGAAGATTTTTGTGGTCAGGAAACTGTAAAAAGTTGTGCACCCCTGGTTTATGTGATGCATTCCATGGCTTGCCAGAG
>NW_020642667.1:0-401 GCF_003573695.1 Papaver somniferum
GAAGCTCAGTCAACGTCCTTTTCTATGACACGTTCAAACGTATGGAACTCAACGACGAACAACTGCTGTCATCTTACTACACCATCTACGAATTCAACGGCGCAACTACAAAGCCCCTAGGGGACATTTTCTTACAAGTAGACGCAGGGCCCATGAAAGTGGACACTCGATTCAGTGTCGTAGATGCACCTTCACCTTACAACGCCATCATCGGAAGAAGATGGGTTCACAAGATCAAGGGAGTAGCGGCAACCTACCATCAATATCTCAGATTCCCAACACCCCAGGGAGTCATGGAAATTAAAGGAGACCAAGTAACTGCGCGGGAATGTCAGACCTTACAGAATCAGATCAATAATGAGCGGGAAGAAAAGCACCAGTCCCGAAGAGCCAAAAATAAG
>NW_020642667.1:412-1000 GCF_003573695.1 Papaver somniferum
TACTGCGCGGAAATGTCAGACCTTACAGAATCAGATCAATAACGAGCGGGAAGAAAAGCACCAGTCCCGAAGAGCCAAAAATAAGGAAATAACCATAGATACATATCTGGAAGAAATCTCCGGAAAAATCCTTCTGAACGTAAGCACCACTGCCAGCGCAGAAGCCATCACCTCCGCGACAAAAGAATACGGAGAGCCCACAAAATAGCAATCAAAGAATGTTCCTCTCTTGGGGGAACCAAAACCCACATTTACACCTGTCGAAGCAGCTAAAGAAGTCAACATAGGTACTGAGGGAAATACGAAGATTATCAGAATAGGCACCTTGATGGATGAAGAAAGAGAAGCCGCGCTAATCAAACTTCTAAAGGAATACGCGGACATCTTTGCTTGGAAATTGGGGGACATGCCGGGAATTGACCCAAAGTTAGTTCATCACGAACTTCGAATAAAACCAGGTACCCCCCCTTTTAGGCAGAAGGTGCGCAAAGTAGCTCCAGAATACCATCGAGCAGTTGAAGTGGAACTCCGCAAACTACTGGACGCAGGATTCATCAAAGAAGTTAAGTACCCAACATGGATCTCTAA
>NW_020642668.1:0-490 GCF_003573695.1 Papaver somniferum
AATTTCCTAGTAAAGGGCAAGGATTGGCCATACAAGATAAGGGTTCGGATTTCATCACCGTTCTCTTCTTGCCCGCCTTAAGAAAACGATACTTAACGCGAACCTAAGATTTAAAATTTGGAATATAACGAGACCGATAAGGTAACGAGCTTAATAGGAAAGTAATTCGAAAAATATTGGTTACTCTTTTTAGCATACTTCGAAGTTCATGATGGTTTCTGTGAGTTGAATGCGTGACTGTGCCGCCTTGTAATACCGGTGAGACCTTGGGTATCAAAGCTCCACTGAGCTTCCCTCGTCTCGATTCAACTTACTTTTACTCGGATTGATTCCAGAGGGGTTTGCTTAAATTGTAACGAATTCCCTTTCGAAGGATTAGAAGCTGGTCTAGAAACAATCTAAGTGGAGTCATCATGCTTTTTGTTTGCTAGAAATCAGTAGGTTTGTTGTGGTAGAGTCAGCCTTGTTTATGTTTGCATAGAACTTTCCT
>NW_020642668.1:501-1000 GCF_003573695.1 Papaver somniferum
TAAATCAGTAGGTTTGCTGTGGTAGAGTCAGACTTGTTTGTGTTTGCATAGAACTTCCCTTCCTTTTAGGATTTTTTTTATTTTTCTTTTTCTTTTGTTTTTGTAGTATATGCCCGAGGTCATTAGAGAACGGGTTTGGAAAAGAGACACTCTAGGTCGTTCGATTAGTGAAAAACCTAGTAGTTCTTCTTGTGAAGACAAGGAGCTCGAAGACTCTTCTTTTGAGAGCCATGTTTTTGGAAACTTCAGTTTTGAAAATCTGTCTCTTCGTGAGGAAAGTACCCCTAATACTTCAGCTGTGCCAGCGATGGCAACTTTGAAAGATTACATGTTCCCAGCTAGGACCAACCGAGCTTCGTGCATTAAACTGCCAGCCAATATGGCTAATTTCGAGATAAAACCTAGTATTCTTCAGATGATCCCTATATTCTTAGGAAAAGATGATGAGAACCTTTATTTTCATATTAGGGACTTTGAGGAAATTTGTGGGACAGTTAGA
>NW_020642669.1:0-343 GCF_003573695.1 Papaver somniferum
AATACGAAGAACTCCTGAAGAGTTGACGATTTGTTGGTGGAAGAATGATTAAATGCTGTCTTAATCATTTATTCAAAAATGCTCGTCTGAGCCTTAGGTGAGAAAACCTAATTAATTATGACGAGTTGAGGGACCAACCATGGAGTCATAAAACCGTCCCTGGGTTGTCCCGTGACCGCCTGACGATCGCTTCATGAAAATCCAAAGTGTTTGGGAGAGTTTTGGACCTAATACGAGCAATTGTGCAAATTAGGTCAAAACTTGTGAAAATTGATGGGACCGGCTTCCGTGAGCCAAAGATCCAATCTTGGTCAGTCAAGATAGCGTGCTCGTGTCCCCAAGG
>NW_020642669.1:384-998 GCF_003573695.1 Papaver somniferum
TGTGAAAATTGATGGGACCGGCTTCCGTGAGCCAAAGATCCAATCTTGGTCGGTCAAGATAACGTGCTCGTGTCCCCAAGGCGTCTGCGTCTTAGACCTGAGAATTTTGATATTTTCTGGCGTGCAATTGAGCATCCATTCGAGAAAATATGCCAAAATTAGGGTTTTGACGAAACTGAGGAAAACACCATGAGATGATGAAAGATAATTATAAAATAAGGAATGAGGAGGCGTGGGACCGCCGTGGTCAAGGCATGGTCGGCCGGTCGTGACCGGTCCCGTGGTGCCTTTTTCTTAATTTTATAATATTTTGATGATTTTATGAAAAATTCATGAATTTTGAGAAATTCGATGAATTTAGGGAGTTTCCATGAATTGAAGGAGTTTTCATGAGTTCAAGGAAGCAAAAAATATTAAAATAATAAAAACAAGGGTGTGTGGGACCGTGAAGGCATGGCCGGCCGGCTTGGGCCCGGTCCCACGAGTTTTCATAATTTTTTAATATTTTTTAGGTATTTTTGATGATTTGAGGGAATTTTTCCTAATTTGAGAGAAATACCATGAAATCAAGGAATTTGATGAATTCAAGGAAAACTAATAATAAAATAATAAAA
>NW_020642670.1:0-315 GCF_003573695.1 Papaver somniferum
TTTTTTTGTTGTAACTATAAAAGGGTGTTAGGGGTTGTGAAATTCGGCATCTCTGGGCTAGCCAGTGAACAGCATGCTTTGAGTTATAAATTTTACTTCTTGCAATATTAATTTGATACTTGATATATTTTCACCTTGACTGTGTTTGATGTTATGATGATATTTTTGAGTATGTCTACAAATGTGAAGATGATGATGATGATAATGGTCATGTATATGTTCTAGTTTCATCTGCTAGGGATTTGAGGAAGCCCTAACTTACTGTTATGTATTACACTATGATTATGTTGTTCTTGATTGATAAACAAGTTTAGG
>NW_020642670.1:515-1357 GCF_003573695.1 Papaver somniferum
GGTTAGGAGTTGATGAAATAGGTGAGGTTAGAGGATAAATCGAAGGCATGGGTAGCATCAGCAGATGACAAGGAAGCATGGGTGAGAGCTATCAATCGTTTTCAGAGATTAGGTAAGGATTCTTTGTAAAACCCTAATTTCACTGATTTGGGGATTTTGGAATTTTTTTTTGTAACTATAAAAGGGTGTTAGGGGTTGTGAAATTCGGCATCTCTGGGCTAGCCAGTGAACAGCATGCTTTGAGTTATAAATTTTACTTCTTGCAATATTAATTTGATACTTGATATATTTTCACCTTGACTGTGTTTGCTGTTATGATGATATTTTTGAGTATGTCTACACCTGTGAAGATGATGATAATGGTCATGTATATGTTCTAGTTTCATCTGCTAGGGATTTGAGGAAGCCCTAACTTACTGTTATGTATTACACTATGATTATGTTGTTCTTGATTGATAAACAAGTTTAGGAAAGAATCAAAGTTAGTAAATCATCATTCTACTTTCACATTGTATGTTATGAATACATGGTATGTTATGAATACATTGTAGTTAGACTTATAGCATGTTGATAAAACTACAACTCATGTTCAACCAGACCACTCTTAATCCTTAGACTAGTTGTGTCTTAACCAAGACAATTAGTGCTTTGGAGTCATACTTTAGTTGATTTGATCTTTCTATAGGAGAAACTCCTTAGATGTAGAGAACCAAGAATGGAATCTTAATCCTTGCATCTTATAAGGCAAGAATAGCATAATCTAGTGAATACATGGTGTAAGTTAGAGGTGGACTTAATAACCCTAGTAACTCAATCCTTTTTATCAACTTTTGTCACTAGCT
>NW_020642670.1:1368-1818 GCF_003573695.1 Papaver somniferum
TTGCACTTGCAGGCTAGTTTAGGTACTTCTTTCCCTTTCCACCATGTACAAGGTACAATACCAATGTCGTTCGTGAGTCGGTTCAGTCACAGTACGCATACCGGTTTGTAAGCTTTTAACCAAAACCAAAGTTCTGGAGTTCACAGAAATTTTAAGGTTTGCATACCGGTTTGAAAACTTTCCACCAAACCAAATTTTCGAAGTTCACAGAACTATTAAGGTTTGCGTACCGGTTTGGAAACCTTAAGACTGTCGTCGGTTCTTGAGTTCACAGAACTAAATCGGTTTGCGTACCGGTTTGGAAACACTACCGAGTCCAGGAACACATACTGTTTAATTTTGCGTACCGTTTTGGATATTCACCCCGGTTTCGTAACCACAGTTCAAGAATGGTTTGTATACGAGTATGCATACCGATCCGGTTCACGAGTTAAACGGATTTTCATATGA
>NW_020642671.1:0-305 GCF_003573695.1 Papaver somniferum
CCTTACGCCTCTGAATCCCAGCAGGACTCTACGCACTTGATTCCCTTATCTGATCTCACCCACAACTAAAAGTTGCTACGACCCAAAGTCGACGACTTGATAAATAAATCTGTCTCCCACAGAAAAGTCTATTTTAATAGATAAATCTGTCTCCCACAGAAATACCTACGAAGTTTGTTCCGTCTTTTGATAAATCATGGGGAACATGAACCAATTGATAAACCGGTCTTATATTTCCGAAGAACAACCTTGAAATATCAATTACCTCACAATAACTTAACTATATGGTAGTAGAACAAGTTATT
>NW_020642671.1:505-779 GCF_003573695.1 Papaver somniferum
ACGAGACTTCCTCATTAACATCGTATCCATCGTATGAATCACATTTATCCGAAAGATCATCCAATTGTTCATCTAGGCGTGCTTCCCAGTTATACACAATTTCAGACCATGTAGAAGATGTAATAGAATTCTCAGGAGAAACAGAGCTTTGAACCAAGTCAGAACGTTTTTGAACTGGTGATGCGTTGTTTGAGATAGTGTTTCTGTCTACAGATTCAGATTGCTACAAAACACAGATTTATGAGGTCTTAAACGTGTTTGCCTGCTCTGATAC
>NW_020642671.1:790-1000 GCF_003573695.1 Papaver somniferum
AACGTGTTTGCCTGCTCTGATACCAATTGAAACAGCGGGGGTCTAATAACCACACCCAATATTTCGTTTAGGCAATCTGTATGGACAACTCCAATATAATTCCAAGAGAATCAACTGAACAGTCAGACTCAATCACAGAAAAGTATCCAAGAGTTATATCTTAATTTCTAAAATCAAACTGCAATCGACCAAATAGAAATCTGTGAGACA
>NW_020642672.1:0-192 GCF_003573695.1 Papaver somniferum
TTGGGAACAAAAAGATTAAAGCTAAAAGCTAAAAGAGAAGAAAAAAAGACATAATATTTTTTTTTAGGATTTGTAAATAGGCTTTATTTTTCATAATTTTTGTAATTTTTGGACTTTTTATTTGGACTTTATTCTGGACAATCGGACTTCATTCTTTTTTTAACCCTACGGAAGGGTATTATTAAAAAAAAA
>NW_020642672.1:392-688 GCF_003573695.1 Papaver somniferum
TGACTTATGGGAGTTGAAACAAGCCGCCTTGTAACTCCGGTGAGGCCTTGGGTATCAAAGCTCCATTGAGCTTCCCTCGCCTCAGTTTCATCTCACATTAGCTCGGATTGATCCAGAGGTGTTGCTCAAACTGTAACGAATTCCCCTTCGAGAGATAGAAGCTGGTCTAGAAACAATCTAAGTGGAGCCATCATGCTTTTTGTTTGCTAGAAATCTTTAGGTTTGCTTTGGTGGAGTCGAGTCGGCCTTGTTTGTGATTGTATAGAATCCCTCTGTAGTTTATATTTCTTCGGTGA
>NW_020642672.1:699-1166 GCF_003573695.1 Papaver somniferum
ATTTAGGTTTGATTTGGTGGAGTCGAGTCGGCCTTGTTTGTGATTTTATAGAATCCCTCTGTAGTTTATATTTCTTCGTTGATGAATCCTTTTGAGGAGACGCCACCTGCGATGACGTTGCGAGAATATATGTCTAGAAATTCTCGTCATCAAGAGACGTCTTCGGAAATGACTCTTGGTGAATATATGCGTGGGCAGTGATATATGGATACTCCAACTTTTATTGAGGAATCACCTCTAACGATCTATGATAAATATTATAAACATAAACCATGTAGTTGGGAACAAAGCTTGAGAATTCGTGAATATCAATAATTATATTGTGATGATGATGAGGAGGAGGATTGTGATGATGATTATAATGATATTTCTAGTTCAAATCCAAATAATTTTAATAATTATTTACCTATTCAAAAGGACGAGGATTTGACTAGAAATACCCCCGTTTTAGACGATGATTACGAAAC
>NW_020642672.1:1366-2250 GCF_003573695.1 Papaver somniferum
TTTCTCACCGAAAAGATAGAAATTGGAATGCTAGAGATAACAACCTATTGAGACATTAGAGAAAAAGACATTGAGATCCTTGAAATTCAGGGGAGAACTTGTTCCTTTTAGAGGGTATCCGTGATGGACCTAACCATCCATGATGGAAAGGCAAGTAGGTCAGAAGGAAATGCCAGAAAGACAGAGCAACCTCACAATGTAGTCTTAGTTACTGGATTACGACTCTCTCTCAGTAGAAACTTATCATCATCAACAAGCGGAGTGACATCAAAATTTATGAAAAAGTTGAAGACGTTTAAGGTTTAGAAGCAACAATAGAAAAGAATAATTCAAAAATCAAAGTTGAAGACTTAGTTACAAGAAGTTACAAGAGCAAATGATATAAGTTGTTGAAGTTCATGATACCAAGACATCACAAGTTGTGAAGATCCAAGTTCTAAAGTCCTTCTCTTATGGCCATGTAAATTTTTGTCTTATAAAAAAAAAAAAAAAATCATTACGTTCTTTTTGTTCAATAAGGCCATAGGGAAGAAGAAATTTATAAGTCAAGCAAGAAATCGAAGAGAAGAGTTAATTGTCAAGGTTCTATGAGGTTCGAGAGTTTATCATCAACAGTTGAAGACCGAAGAAGGCGTTGTTTCTACTGAGCACTGTGAGAGAGTCGAAGAAAGATGCATTTTGGTTGCTTTGTTAGTCTGCTTTCAATCTGGCACAAGATCTTTCTAGCACTGGTTTAAATCAACACACGTAATTAGTACAGTTGTGTAGCAGATGTCCCTCTCATCTTTATCTCTCTCCTAATCTTATCCAGCTATAAAGCAGCGGACGCATCTTACAATGTTTATCTAGCTGTGTAGCGGATATCTCTTTATCTAGCAGTCGTG
>NW_020642672.1:2450-2766 GCF_003573695.1 Papaver somniferum
GATTTTTTGGAAAAATAAGTCCTTGCGGTGAAATGGGCTCGAAAAGTAGTGTTTTACACCCCAAGACAAAGTACTAAATGCACCGCAGAAATGCACCGGAGGCACCCCAGAAATGTACCGGAAACATCCCAGAAATATCCCGGAGGAACCCAGAAAAATTACTATTTCCACCCAAAAATTACTATTTCCACCCAAATTGCTAAAGGGACACTCAAAATGGATTAGGGGGACACCATCTTAAACAATTCGAATTTCATTTTTGGCGGGAAAATTTTCATTTTTCTGGCAGAATTTTGATCGACAAATTGAACAAGTT
>NW_020642672.1:2777-3000 GCF_003573695.1 Papaver somniferum
TTTTTGATCGACAAATTGAACCAGTTAGATTGCGATTCAATCGCTAAAATTTTGTGGGAAGTTGGGATTTATCATAAAGAAGATATTTTGGGTGTCGAATTTGATCGGAATTGGCTGGAAACATCGATTTGATTCTCGAGCTCAAAACAGAGCTACACGGAGTGAACACGACCTGTACACGGTGTTGTGTGTGTTTTGGTTGTGCATGGAAGTGTTTTGGAGG
>NW_020642673.1:0-414 GCF_003573695.1 Papaver somniferum
ATTAGATTCGATTGAATCGGCTCATGAACATTATATCCACGGTTTTCATAAAGCATTTCTTAGTAATTTAATGTTTCATGTTCAGAGCACATCTTTATATCATAACCTCTTAAGTTCACAAACAAGTTCGCGGACTTAAGTTAACCGGTTGAGTTTTCCAAACTCAGCAAAAATTCTCGGAAAGAGAACTTCCGCCAGTTCGCGGACTAGGTTCACGGACTAAATTCGTGGACTTAGCACACAAACGAGTTTTGGAAAATCCAGCAGAAATTCTCGGTCGAGAACTTCCGACAGTTCGCGGACTTAGCAAGCCAATTCCACAATCCTCCCGATTTCTCTTGATCAACAAAGTTCGAAAACTTCGGTTCAAGGAATACATGGTTATGTAATCTAAACTCTTATTTCAATCATTGA
>NW_020642673.1:425-1000 GCF_003573695.1 Papaver somniferum
CGAAAACTTCGGTTCAAGGAATACATGGTTATGTAATCTAAACTCTTATTTCAATCATTGAGACATACTCAAAGGACGTTATGTAGCCGTTATTCACAGACGGATTCACGTCAGAGCAATTCTCAAAGTGATTGAAACTTTTCATGACTTTCGTCACTAGGTGAAGATAAACTTGATCAAAGCGAAACGCTTTACCAACATACGATTTCGAGACAAAAGATAAGCAATGAATGCTCAGCTCGAAATGCCAAATGTGTATGATCTAGTCTATATAGCATACAACTTTTGTCTCATAAGAAGTAGGAGATAGAAGAGATAGACTTTTGAGTGATAGATAAGTTCAAGTCTCCACATACCTTTTTGTTGATGAAGTTCCACGGTTCCTTGTATAGATCTTCATCGTTGTATGATGAATCTCCATGAAGTCCTTGAGCTCAACTACACTTTCCTATCCTAGTCCGAGACTTGGCTATGTAGGCTAGAAATCAAGACATATAGTTTTGATCACTAACATTGACAATCATGCTTGAGATATCAACGCATGCGAGGTTGACCGAGCTATGCTCTAACACATT
>NW_020642674.1:0-1979 GCF_003573695.1 Papaver somniferum
CTCTGCATTATCCCTATTTACAATATGTCAGTATACAAGTGGCCAAGAGCAGTCATTCAAGAATGTGAAAAAATTATAAGAAATTTTTATGATTTGGAGACCCTGCTATTAAGAAGTTAGTTACTGTAAAATGGGATAAAGTTAATGCTCCAACTTCAGAAGGAGGACTGGGATTGAGAAGATTGGAAGTTATGAACAAAACCTTGCTAATGAAACTGGTATGGAAGATTGAAACAGAATGGACTCAGTTCATGAGGGCCAAATATAAAAATAAAAAGGGTGAATGGATTACATTATCATAAACAGTCATCCATATGGCATGGACTTAAATGGGTAATTCCTGCAATCAATGAAGGTAAAAGATGGTTAGTGGGGAATGGAAAAAACATCTCAGTATGGCATGACAAATGGATAAAGGAATATGATTTGATTAAAAGATATGTAGAAGATGAATTTGTGTTACAGAATCCTGATTTAAAAGTGGAACACTTGATTGTTAATGGAGAATGGAAAATCCCAGAAGTGATGTATAGATTCTTTGAGAAGAATGAGTTACCTGCTCTGAGTGAAGAACATGACAAGTTGATCTGGGCAGCAAATTGAAAAGGTACTTTCACTGTTTCCAATGAAGCTCAGTTGATAAGAAAAAAATATCCAGAAATCTCTTGGGCAAACAAAATCTGGAGTCCTAGTGTACACCCTTACACCTCAGCAAATTGTGGAAAATAATGAGGGGAGCTTGTGCAACTGAAGAAGCAGTCAGGAAAAAAGGTTTTATAACTGTCTCCAAATGTTATCTATGTGGCAATGAATAAGACATGATGGAGCATGTTCTATGGAAATGTGATTTCAGTAATAGGATTTGGCATTGGCTAGGAGGGATATTTCACTCTGTAATTCCCACAAAATTTGAAGAAATTCTAAGCTTTGCCAATGGAAATAGTGAAGCAATAAAGGAAGTATGGTATAACTGTGCATTTAATGTGATGGTGGAACTTTGGCATGCAAGAAACTGAGTAATCTATGAAGGAGATAAGCCAAATCTCAACAAATTCAAGCAGAAAATTACTACTTTCACAAAAGAATGTGTTGTAAGGATAAATGGTACCAGGTGGGGAAGATAGGAAATAAAGTGTCGGTCTTCTATGTGAAAACATTGATTTTGATAACTGTAGTAATACATATATCAATCTTGATGGTTTCGGTGAAGATAAGAAGCTAATCATGCTGGAAGAATCAATTGACCCAAACCTATGGAAACCATGTCTGTAATGTTTCAGAATCTACCGTGTGTTTAGCTGATGTTGCACCACAGATGCCTGATTATTATCCAAGATTGACGTGCTCATTTTGTTCTCAGAAGGGTCATAAACTATCAAGATGTTACAAGTACAAACATCAATTGAGGCACTCCAACAAACTTCAACGAATAGCAAATCAGTTAGCAAGGAAGCTTAAACTTTCTCAGAAGACCGCTGAGGTATGTAGGATTTTATCTTCGTCTAAGAAGTTAGTTTCCAAAGACAAAACAAAACCATTTGAGAAGAAAGTATGGTCAAATCGCTTTGATAGACAGAAGTCATAGGATTCCTCTCATGAGAAAAATGGTGGACAAATCTTTGTTCACCGCAGCACAAATTAATTGTGTTGTTTGGTAAATCTTGTCTCATGTGCCTGTTCAAAAGAGACAATGTTGTGAACGCACATGCTTTAGGAAAAGTTTTCTTAGGTTTATTCTTTGTTGTCTATCAAATAAAAGGAAGGGTTACTTTCGACAATTCTACTCTTTATAGGGTTTAGAGTTGGACGTCCACGAACCTGTTTAAAGGTTTCGAACACTACATTCTTTTTTCCTCTTTGATATTCTTTATATTCCAAGACTGCTTGTTGAGATTGTGAATTCCAATCACAAAAATCAGTTGGTTATAGCTGTTCGCATCATGTCTTTGGATGGAAAGGATGTCAACATGATTGTTAAG
>NW_020642675.1:0-312 GCF_003573695.1 Papaver somniferum
TAGAAGAAGCTGCGAAAACTCCATTTACAAGGGAAGTACAACTAGGAGGAATACCTCCGAAATGCATTTTTCCCGCATTAACCAGCATTTTTGATGGAACAACTTGTACAATTCAACACATTAAAGCCTACGTGAGGTGCATGTTGCAATGGGAAAATCATGATGCCGTATTATGCAAGTATTTTGCATCCAACTTAACAGGGGAGGCGTTAAAATGGTTCGAAGGTCTACCAAAGAATACAATAACATCCTTCAATCATTTGCAGACTACATTCCTGGGGGCATATATAAGTAATAATTCTTCGCGACCTG
>NW_020642675.1:323-1000 GCF_003573695.1 Papaver somniferum
ATCATTTGCAGACTACATTCCTGGGGGCATATATAAGTAACAATTCTTCGAGACCTGGTATTGAAGACGTGTTTGGATTAAAACAAAAGATTGGCGAAAGTTTGAAGCACCTAAATAAAAGATAGAGGACTATGTGTAGAGAAATGGATGTCCGTGTGGATGAGAGATATCTTATCTTATCATTTATCAATGCTATGTTTGTAACCAATCTATTGTATATCCAAATTTTCAGAGTCAAGAATACGATCACAATGACTGAATTGCGAGAACTTCAGGAAGAATATATTGCTCTAGAGGA
This sequence comes from Papaver somniferum, assembly GCF_003573695.1. NCBI lineage: Eukaryota > Viridiplantae > Streptophyta > Magnoliopsida > Ranunculales > Papaveraceae > Papaver > Papaver somniferum. The sequence goes on from NW_020642675.1 coordinate 622, forward strand.
AAGGCAAAATGAAATGGAATCATACCCGGTTGCGAACACCAGTTCACAAACAGCGAATGCAAGCTTATTAGCCAAACTAATAAACACAGTGGCGAGCACTTCGCAAGTACAACAAGAAAAGGTGACGGGCAACAATCAACAGAAACTGGTGGCTATGGGAAGCCGAGATCAAGAGAAGTATGAAAGAGAAAGAAATTTCTACAATCGTGGTGGAAATAACAAGATTCAAAGACTCGATCAGCCGCAAGAAACTTATGGAGGTCAAAGACAAAACTATAATAGAGGACAAGGAAGTCACAAGGTAGTATGGGAAGAAATCAAGATGCCACCTCTAAATGCAAGTGTGGAGAAAATATGGGAAGCTATAATTTTGATGGAG
>NW_020642676.1:0-418 GCF_003573695.1 Papaver somniferum
TGTTTAATATCCCAATAGGCTCTATTCTCTAACTCAACAGGAAAGTGACATGCCTTGCCAAATACTAAACGGTAGGGTGACATTCCAATGGGTGTCTTAAACGCAGTACGGTAAGCCCATAAGGCATCAGTAAGCCTCGACGACCAGTCATTCCTATTGGGATTAACTGTTTTCTCTAAAACACACTTAATTTCCCTATTGGAAACCTCTACCTGACCACTAGTCTGTGGGTGATACGGGGTAGCTACTTTGTGGGTAATACCATATTGTTTCATTAACAGAGCAAACGGTCTATTACAAAAGTGTGAACCCCCATCACTAATTATAGCTCGCGGTGTACCAAAACGTGTAAGTATATTCTCTTTCAAAAACTTAATTACGACCCTATGGTCATTTGTTTTACACGGAACCGCCTCAA
>NW_020642676.1:426-635 GCF_003573695.1 Papaver somniferum
TTCTCTTTCAAAAACTTAATTACGACCCTATGGTCATTTGTTTTACATGGAACCACCTCAACCCACTCATACACATAGTCTATAGAGACAAGTATGTAAAGATAACCCAAAGAATTAGGAAATGGACCCATAAAATCAATGCCCCACACATCAAAGACCTCAATCACTAAAATAGGGTTCAAAGGCATCATATTTCTATGGGAAATGGT
>NW_020642676.1:705-912 GCF_003573695.1 Papaver somniferum
ACAGTGACTATGGGAGTCCTTAAACAACGAAGGCCAGTAAAAGCCACACGGCAATATCTTAGCAGAAGTCTTCTTAGCACTAAGATGACCCCCACAAGCATGTTCATGACAAAAGGAAAGAATACTGGACTGGTCACTCTCAGGTACACATCTCCTAATAATCTGGTCTGGACAATACTTAAACAAATAAGGATCGTCCCAAAATAA
>NW_020642677.1:0-389 GCF_003573695.1 Papaver somniferum
CTATACTTAAATCTGAAATCTGCTCATTTCTGTACTGTTGCTTGTAAACCTTAAACGTCTTCAACTTTCCTTCGAATTTGTGATGCTCCTCTTGTTGATGATGATGGTGTTTCTATGGACCTGTTGGTGTAGAGAGAGATAAAGTGGATGGTGCTAAATGCGAACAAGATTACAAGTGGTATGTAAGTTAGGAATTCGATGTCACCATTCATGATTGATAAAATAGCACTCAAGAGATCAAAATAGTGCTTCTATTGGTGGGAGGTTGGGTAGCTCACCATTCTACCCGGAGTTTACGTATGGTGACACACACTCTAAAAGCACATATTTAGACAGGTACAAAGAAGTGAAGGTCGGTGCCTCTCATGATGTAACATGGGTAGTCTCCA
>NW_020642677.1:400-1000 GCF_003573695.1 Papaver somniferum
AAAGCACATACTATAAATGAAGGTTGGTGCCTCACATGATGTAACATGGGTAGTCTCCACTATAGGGGATCACAAATATAATACCGAATTCAGTCTGCACCTCATTTGCCACTGGAATGGTTAAATCCAACTTTAAATCTCATACAACTAAGAAACCCGATCATGTTCTCTGTCATCTCTAAGTTCAGTCACTCTTATGAGAATCTCGATGTAATCTTAGCGACATGTATACTATGTGACTCTAAACTAACCACAAGTTGGAGTTTTCTTATTCACTATTTCACAAAAAAGTCGAAAAAAAATGAAAATTTTACAATGCAAATTCTTAACCACTCCCCCACACTTAAACTTTACATTGTCCTCAATGTAAATTGAATCGTCCAAAGAAATTCAAGGTGGGAAAATCTAACATGATAATGACAAGAAATCAGAAAAAATAAATGCAAAACAAGACAAGAAAAACTAAAAACAAAACAAGAAATAAATACAAGACAAGAAATACTCATCCTATGGGTTGCCTCCCATTTAGCGCTTGGTTTAAAGTCGTCAGCCCGACTATCTCCTTGCTTTCTATGCCTCCTCCAGAGGGAGTGCATCCAC
>NW_020642678.1:0-299 GCF_003573695.1 Papaver somniferum
TTTATTTTTATTTTTATTTTTTCATCTCTTTTTTTTTCATGGTATCTCAATCACTCTAATTCACCCTAGCATTGGTAACAACTTGAATCGTGAGCCCCACCAAATCACTTAGAAACATATTTAAAAAGAAAACAACATCAAAAAAGAAGTGAAAAGGACTCAACGAGATATGGTGAAACTATCATGTTATTCCTAACAACTGAGCTCTGTGCTTTTATGAATAGACTCTTTAGATGTTGCCATCTAATCAGATTGGTTCCTCAACTCCTACAACCAAAATGCTTCCATCCACTTAGATT
>NW_020642678.1:389-1000 GCF_003573695.1 Papaver somniferum
TTATCATTTGAAGCAAAAGAGTTAAGGAAAGATATTACCGTGTTGCATGAGATTGGGTTACCTCCCAAGAAGTGCTAAGTTTAAAGTCCTCAGCCAGACATTGGAAATGATTAGTCAACTCGAACCGTGTAATAGTAGGCGAAATAACTGTGGGTCTTCAAAACCAAATAGAGCTGACCAAAGGAAACCGCAGTAAACCAAGAAAATGAACAAGAATAGCATTCCCTTACCTAGTTTCCTGATTAAGAAATTTATATCTAATTGTGGTTCAGGTTCAGGTTCTATGAAAGGGTTTACATAGAAAATTTTCATTAGCTGCGTTTCTTCATAGGTGGGATCCGAATCATTAGGTCCTAGAGTCTGTAAAAACTCAAATATGATCTTAGAAGCGCACAATAATAACCTAAATAACTGAGGATCCTCTAAGTAAATAAGATTTGACTTACGTAATTGACCACAATGAGAGTAGTGGTCATTCTTAAGCAAATGTGTCGATTCTAATTTCCTAAAGCATTTAGGTTTAGTCTCACAACTTAATATTCGACACATTTGGAATATAAACGTTCCCACAGTTGGAAGAAAACTATTTGGTGGGAAAACAAAGTCAATCT
>NW_020642679.1:0-268 GCF_003573695.1 Papaver somniferum
CAGACGGGCGATGAACCGTTGTCGTCGACTCGGGCCACGACTCCTATGCCGTGTGCGAACCCGAGGGGCCGAGACGATATAGTAATCGTCGTCCTTCCCTGCACACAGTTTATATAATAAAATATTTTTTTTTTTAATAATAATACCCTTCCGTAGGGTTAAAAAAATAAAGTCCAATTGTTTAAAGTCCAAAGTCCAAAATAAATAATAAAAAAAAAATTATTGTTTTCCTCACACACTCTAAAAAAATTAAAAATTAAAAATTAAA
>NW_020642679.1:435-739 GCF_003573695.1 Papaver somniferum
TTTTTTTTCTTGTCTTTTCTCTTTTCGCTTTAAGCTTTTTCCTCTCCAAGTCCTTAGTGCTCCACTTCGAACCTGTAAATCAAAGACAAAAAGACAAAGTAAAAAGGAACAAATAATAAAAAAAAAAAAGAAAATAAACCTAAAAATTCTACCTAAGCACAAATCCGCGTCGGCGGCGCCAAAATGATTTAATATTTTTTTTGGGTTGTATTTGTAGTGGTAAGGGGTATCGTTCAAACTCGAACTTGTGAAGGTAACTTTTTTTTTAGATTTAAATAAATAAAATTATATGCACAATATTAAC
>NW_020642680.1:0-475 GCF_003573695.1 Papaver somniferum
TATCAAAAAGAGTGTTAAGAGATTATTTCATAATAATCATTAATCTTAAAATCCAAAGTCATGAGGATAACAAAATTACGTACCGACATGAAATATAGCTTCTTCCAAGTCAAACCAAATAGACCTTTTTTCTCTTTAGTCTCGTCGACCGCCTTCCTTTGAGCCATAGCCTATTGAATATATGGTTGGGCCTCCGGATCATTATTGATCACATATGGATGACCAAAATGAGAATACCAACCCATGTAATCAACAGTGGCTTCTTTCGTGTTGTTACAAGGAATTGCCTTTCCCGCTGCGAGTTGGTATCTTTCTTCATGGCGGTTGTTCCAAGCATCAACCGTTGGAGTTGGCCTGTAGTTGAGCACAATGGTGGGGCATTTTGTCTCGGATCCTTTCTTGGATAATTTGAAGTTTTCCTCTACAACCCTTTGTTTAATATGAGCAATTTGGTGTAGAGTTCGACGAGGATTGG
>NW_020642680.1:486-1000 GCF_003573695.1 Papaver somniferum
TACAACCCTTTGTTGAATATGAGCAATTTGGCGTAGAGTTCGACGAGGATTGGTCATAACGTAACCTGTGGGATGATACAATGGTCCATTGTAACCTGCGGTCTCTGTGAACCTACGAACATCAACTCCATTTTCAATCCTCAAATAAGGGTCAAAGATAACATCTTCAACAGTGAAAGCATCTATTTTATCCCTCATTTGAATGAGCTTCTCCTCTTTGTTCCTTAGTTGTCTGCCAGTGAACTTGAACTTCTTTCCCGTAGGGCCATAATCATGTTCTTCCCACTCAGTAGGAGGTCTCAGGCTCGGAAAGTGGTCATAAACCCATGCCTAAAAAATAAATTAAGTATAAACAATTGACACATGACTAAAAATATAACAAACAAAGAAAAATGTAACCAAACTTACCATTAGAAGCGCAACATTGCCGACAATTTCAGTAGCTCCAACCCTAGAGGCCTTTCTTAGGTTGTCAAGTAAATATGCAAGGGTTGCAGTGGCCCACGAATAGTTT
>NW_020642681.1:0-411 GCF_003573695.1 Papaver somniferum
ACCAGCATTGTTTCTCGGTTTATGAGCGAGCCAAGCAAATTACATTATGCCACTGCGAAGAGAATTCTTCGATATATCAAGGGAACAAAGGATTTTGGCATCAAGTATACAAGAGAAAAAGATAATGATTTAATTGGCTTCACAGATAGCGATTGGGCAGGTTCTATTGATGACCGAAAGAGCACATCAGGCTATGTTTTCTGTATGGGTACAAAAGTTATCTCTTGGAGTTCTAAAAAGCAAAGTACGGTGGCACTATTGTCAGCTGAAGCAGAGTACATAGCATCAACAAGTGCAGCATGTGAAGCAATATGGTTAAGAAGAATAATGACCGACCTACAACAAAAGCAAAAAGAACCAACAACTATCTACTGTGACAATATGTCTACAATTGCAATGACAAAAAATCCA
>NW_020642681.1:611-1000 GCF_003573695.1 Papaver somniferum
AACCCGCTCAGGAGCCAACAACTTGCCCTCAACTACGCATGTCCTACTGGGTGCTTCTACTTATGTTGTGGTTTTGGTTTTGATCCATTGTCACAAGAGTATAAGGCTGTGGTTGTTTTTGCTTTACAAACCAAGGAAGAGTTTGTTTGCATGGTCTTTACGCTGGGAACTAATTCATGGAGAACGATTACTACTACCACTGCTGAAATCTCACCACCACCTGGTTCTCCTCCTTTTGTTAACCTAATGTTAACTAGGGTCTCGACAAAAACATCCACCCTCTGTGGCGGCGATCTTTTCTGGAGGGGAATTCATAATAATAGTATCAGTGAAATGTTGCTCTTATTTGACCTCCACAACGAGAAGATTCAGTTCATTCGATTCCCAAC
>NW_020642682.1:0-313 GCF_003573695.1 Papaver somniferum
ACACTACAACACCTAACCCCATCTAGAGCCGTTAACTTCGTTGTATCAAAAAATCTGACGGTCGCTACCAGCCTCTTCAGGAGGAACCATCCGATCCACCTACCAACTTCACATCCCACGGCCCATCTCACTAAACATCACCTCTTGATGGACCCGCCTCACACCAGAACATCCCATACCCTAAAACTATCAAACCAACCTCATTCTTCCTCTTCCCTTCTCTTTCTTTTCCTTCTCCTTCACCCGACAGTTGCAGAGCTCTGCAACTCGAGCTCCTGCCTCTCTTCCTTGTCGCAACAGACACCACACCACA
>NW_020642682.1:513-1000 GCF_003573695.1 Papaver somniferum
CCAGTCTCTGTGGATCGACCCGTACTTGCACGAGCTACAACCGACGACCGTGCACTTGCGGTATTACTGTAGGCCCGCGTTTTCATTGCGCTTAATTTATACACCTTTCCGGGCCCACCAACACCTCAAGTGTGCTACTAGTTAGTTTTGCTAGAGTCGTTTCTCCTTTAACCGTAGGTTTATTCTCGAGACCCTGTCGGTTAAACGACTAAAAGACTTCATTGGGATTGTGAAGCCATACGATACTACTTCTCTTGTAGTTTACGATATAATCTTGCCATTTTCTATCGTACGAGTTCAATTGTAAGATTGGCTTGAGATTTATCTCCGATAGGGCAAGATAAAAAGAAATCACAAACATCTTCGTCTCATTTTTTGTGATTCCGTAACATCTAGTTTCGCTACTATACGATTTAGATTGTTGTGAGGTGATTGATAACTCTAGGATGTTCTTCGGGAATATAAGACCGGATTATCAATTGGTTCC
>NW_020642683.1:0-508 GCF_003573695.1 Papaver somniferum
GTAATTCTACATTTTATCCCATATTCTGTATTTTCATTGTTTTCAAGAATAAATATTTTTATTAATTAATTTTGCATTTTTAGGTAATAAATAAAGTCTGGATGACTTGCGGAGCAAAAAGAGCTGAAGAGTGGTGAAAAGCCGGAAGAAATCACGTAAGGAAGCCGCGAAGAATGGTGCGCACAACCTCATTTTCTACACACAAAAACGCCTCCGTTCTCAGCCGTCAGATCAGTTCTCAGAAGCATCCGACGGTCGCTCCTTCATAGAGCATCAAAATCTGAAGTCTCTGCCAAGCACCACAGCGCTGAAATTCCAAGCCTTCAGATTAGATGGTAGTTGAATCCAACGGTTGCTCCCTTGCTGTTCATCAAAGTTTGATATCTCCGCCTTACACTACAGCACCTAACCTAATCTAGCACCGTTCGTTTCGTTGTATCCCTTCATCCGACGGTCGCTCCTCGCTTGCCTCCGCATCACCGTCCGATCTACCTACCAGCTCCACATC
>NW_020642683.1:708-1000 GCF_003573695.1 Papaver somniferum
TACTTGTTCATTGTCTCACATTTTGTCACTTTCATTGTCACCTTAACTTTTACTTTGTTCCACTCTGTTTTGCTTTTGTTTTCTGTTTAGTCTCATTGTTTAGTTTCACTTCCATTCTGTTTAGTTTCATTGTTTTGCTTTTGTTTAGTTTCACTTTGTTCCATTCTGTTTAGTTTCATTGATCTGTTTACTTTTGTTCTGTTTAGTTCATTTTGTTCATAGTTACTGTTTACTTTTGATTCTGTTCACTGTCCAAATTCAATTCTATTTTCTGTCACAAAAGCCCACTGTA
>NW_020642684.1:0-510 GCF_003573695.1 Papaver somniferum
TTATTTTGCCTTCCTAATTAAAGGTCTTATTATGCCACCTCTTGTCATTGCGACAAAATCGCAGGACGTCCTTGCATTTTCATGCAAAAACCCATTAATCTTTCCTTAACTTTTTCTTTTGTATTATGGCCTCTTCAGGAATGTTGCGACAATATGACAGGCCTAAATATTCTTGCGAAAATAAAGCCCCGTGACATTGTCGTCTTGCGACGAAATCGCAGGACGTCTTCGCACTTTCATGCGAAAACCCATTGATCTCGTCTTATCTTTTTCTTTTGTATTATTGCCTCTTCAGGATTGTTGCACAAATATGACAAGCCTTAATATTCTTGCGAATAGGAAGCATCATGACATTTGCGTCTTAAGACACTTATCAGCTCCCTAATGGAGGGTGCCGCCCTTATCTTCCCCCTGGTTGCCCTTTCAAGGAGGCGTACTTCTACCATACAAGGTTAGCTCCTCCCATCCAGTAACAACAACCAGTTGTTTTCGCAGCCTCTTATCCCTTTT
>NW_020642684.1:521-997 GCF_003573695.1 Papaver somniferum
CCTCCCATCCAGTCTTAACAACAACCAGTTGTTTTCGCAGCCTCTTATCTCTTTTACCTATAGGGTTTATGGTTACGAGACTGCACCCTAAGTGGGGTTTTCTTCGGGCCGAGTGCAGTATAAGCCAAGACTTGTCAAGAATGGCAAGATACGCTTCAAACGTCCCTGACACTCTTGACTCAGCCGTGTACCTCGGCGCCTTGATCAGATCTGCACTCCTTGGGAGAGTCCTTATTACCTTAGTCGCCCAACCCAAGTCATATGCTTAAGATGAGAATCCAAGGTGCCTCTCCCGGATGGGCTTTATTGACCCCAAATCTCCATGACTCAGGTTCCGGTGGCGGTGTAGCCTTTACCTGAGCCATGCAACAGGTACCCCCTAATATGACGTACTTTAGGTCTTACATTTGCCTCTTGCGAAATTTTATTCGCGAACTAGGGTGTACGCCATAAAGGTTCGCCCCTTTCTTTTATGT
>NW_020642685.1:0-902 GCF_003573695.1 Papaver somniferum
TATCAATACATATGGATTACAAAATAGATAAAAACTTTGTAGCTTCTCGTCCACATGCTTGATCTCCTTGGTGCTTCAACATTACTCGAAATATTCGTCACTTCCAAGTACTCCAATGATTCCAAAGGTTGTAAGTTTAGCATCATCGTTGTTGAAGTTTCATAGCCATAACAATGAGAAAACAAATGCTCTCGATCATTGTTATACAATGTCATAGTATTATTACACAACATCAAAGTTCTCATATCACAACTTCGACAACAATTATGGTGATATGTATCACTCCCCCTTAGTCAATACTTCGTCTCAACACGAAAACTACTCCCCCTTACATAATGATCCATAAAACACGTAAACCATATGTATTTGTAATGTGAACTACATATTAATTCTCCCCCTTTTTGTCAATAAAATTGGCAAAGGTACGTAAACGGGATCCTAATGAAATTCTCATGGAGACGCTTCAAGACCAAAAAAAAAGTATATATCAACTTTGTTTAGATGGAATCATAAAGTCGAAGCTAAATGCATTCATCACGGATTTTATAAAGATAAAAGATAACTCCCCAAATATTCCACAGCTGCACTCCCCACAAAGATATGGAAATTAAGCGCAAGTTCAAAAGAACTCTCCCCCGTTTGATGTCATTCTCGAAAGAACAACAAGAGAGACCTTACTTTTACAAGGAAAAAAGGATTTCTTTGGACACTAAAAACCACAAAATGATTTTTTTATCTAAAAATTCTCAATTAAACAAACCACAAGAGAACCCATGATTAATTTAATCGGAATACACAACCAAAATAACCACAAACGAATCTATGATTAGTTTAGTTGGAAATGCTCACACAAGAAGACTTATGGAGCCGCACAGTATACACATAAAATATGGATCAGGGAA
>NW_020642686.1:0-313 GCF_003573695.1 Papaver somniferum
AAGTTTTGTGTGCAACCCCATTTCCACACCAAGTTTTTGGCGCCGCTGCCGGGGAGTAGTGCTGCCATCTGCTGATTTCCTTTGCTGTCTTTCATCTACCATTGCTTCTCTGTCAAGATCATTGCATGCCATTCATTCCTGCCCTGCAATCATTGCACTTGTAGCCAATTTCTGAGTTGCTGCTGTTGTTGTTGCTGCTGCTGCTGTTGCTGCTGTTGCTGGAGCTGGTGAACCAAGCCTGCTGCTGCCAAGCCAAAGCAACTGGGCTGCCAACTGAAGCTGCTGGGCTCTGCCTTCTACTGGTGGGCTTGTA
>NW_020642686.1:513-767 GCF_003573695.1 Papaver somniferum
CCAGCATAGTTTAACTTCTTTATGCTCCCACTCCCTGTGGACTAACCCCTTGCTTACCTTCTATACTAAAACTTGGCCTTGTATACTTGCAAGTTTTTGTGTGTTTTCCATTTTCACACCAGCAGCAGCTGTGATCAGAAGAGACTGGCAGAGAGAGGCGTGGTGGCAACTTGTACGAACTTGGCACCCTCTTAAGTCCCAGGTGCAATCTCCTTTGGTAACAGAACTACTTTTTCCACGGGAGACAAATTCTG
>NW_020642687.1:0-443 GCF_003573695.1 Papaver somniferum
ATGAAATAATCAGTTTGTATTTAGCTAAATTTGGGGTGGCTTCTTACATATTAATTTTTCCATCAATTAGGTTTTGTGAAATTGGTGTTGTCATTGTGGGCTATAACATTGCTGAGTTTATACATAAGAGTTCAAGTCAATATTTTAGGGAGACATCTCTACATTGATACAGCACGTAAGCAGGGAAGCTCTCTTGTTCTTGTAAGTGCTACTTTTGTACATTTCTGCTTCTCACAAAATCTATGTATGTTTAGTCAGTTCGCTTATATTATTTTCAGTTCCGATTTTTTTCTCTTTAAAAGGAACATGACATCGTTGGGCATCAATAGGGCTCACAAATGATTTCTTAACTGTAGTCTTTATTAATACTGCATATGGCATGTTGTGTTTATCCAGTAGAGAAGAATAATATTTCGTTACGTTTAGATCACATTGTAAAATGC
>NW_020642687.1:454-1000 GCF_003573695.1 Papaver somniferum
CTTAACTGTAGTCTTTATTAATACTGCATATGGCATGTTGTGTTTATCCAGTAGAGAAGAATAATATTTCGTTACGTTTAGATCACATTGTAAAATGCATGGTCATGGATATTAGGGGAAACAATGAGCATTAATACTATAAAGTTGGATTAGTGGTTATTAGAAATGAGTTGACTTTGTAGATTGCTAAACATTACTTGCATAGTAAAAATTAAAAACCTATCTTACTTATTCGTGCCAATAGCCATGATAAGGATTGAGAGAACGAAGAGAGACAAAGAAGCTGTATTTATTTGTTACGCTCAACTAAGGTGATGAGAACAACCATAAGGAAGCAATGGCTGAATTCATTGTTTTTGTTTTAGCCTTTTAGGGTAACTTCTGTTGATGTTCCTAACACCTTACATTACTTACCATTCTACAGTCGAGCAGTTTAGACATACATAGATTTGCAAGGGGCACCAAATATAAGATCGCAACCAAGTGTATTAGGTTTACTGCAATCTTATTTAGTGTCTTTATGCTAATCAACATCTTTAAAAATTT
>NW_020642688.1:0-400 GCF_003573695.1 Papaver somniferum
CATAAAACAGAAACTGACGCCAGGTCACTCAAATAATTTTACTGAGTCCAATACGAATCCATAAATTATTATAATTATATATTCTGAATCCTAACTTATCGCCTTTCCAGTAATAAAATTTCTAGGATTTTTAGTTTATCTTAAATACCTTTTGACCATAGTCAAACGAGTAGTTGACCAGTACTGCAGAAACGTACAACAGTGACGATTCGTTTTAGAAAAATCATATCAATTCACTCACAACTTCAAATTTTCTTTGGTCGATCATTATGAAAATATAAAAGAACCATCTTTAAGTTTTCAGTAGACTCTAAAGGCTAAAACATGACATAGAATATTTTAAAAAAATAGACAACTTCAGTAAAATTGAATCTGACAGAAAACGTCTGATTCTTGTACA
>NW_020642688.1:600-1000 GCF_003573695.1 Papaver somniferum
TATCGTGGCAGACAAATTAAGTCACCAATCTAATACCTGGTTGACATGTTGAGTGGGTACTTCGTCGGCCCACTTAGATTAAATCTTAAGGTTAATATATATAGGCCCATTAAAGAAGGATAAGATGATATTAATCAGGCCCACTAGCAAAACTATAGTTATTATTTACCAATTACTCTAACCAATTATAAAGCAAAAATTCGAAATTACCAAACTAGCCTTTTTTTTAAAAGACAAAAATACCCTTGAAATTTGGACGGATATTACAATTCATGTGACCCTCTAAAAAATGGAGGGTACCAAGTACACCATCAACTTTTTCGTTGCGAAACGTATGGACAATTTTCTTATGTGAATTTCAATCTAAGATCAAAGCAAAAAAAAATGATCAAATGAAGTT
>NW_020642689.1:0-393 GCF_003573695.1 Papaver somniferum
AAAAACGATTTGATTCACTCGAATCGATTCATGAACTTTATAGCCACGGTTTGCAATTTGCATTCCTTAGTTAATATAAATATAAGTTCACAAATAATTGTCTTTAGATATAACCAACTCAAGTAAACGGACTTAGTTCGCGGACTTAAGTTCCCGGAAGGAGTTCTCAAACTCCAGCAGATATTCTCGGGAGGAGAACTTAAGCCAGTTCGCGGACTGGGTTCACGGACTGAGTTCGCGGACTGAGTTCACAGCTCTTGTTTCGGTTTTCCTGATCAACAAAGTACGCATACTTTGTTTCAAGGAATAAGGACTTATACATATATGTGTTGCCACACAATGCTTATATCCAACAATGGTTATATAATATAAACTCTCATTTCAATCATTGAA
>NW_020642689.1:593-734 GCF_003573695.1 Papaver somniferum
GTGCTAAAACAGGAACATTGACATTTTGAAGATGATCCTTGTAAAAGAAAGTGCCACTCCTGTCACGTAACCCACCCTCCCGGAAAGCTGTCGTTAGCTGCAAAAGAAGCTTAGCTGGTATAGTACCTGTTAAAATCAAAC
>NW_020642690.1:0-389 GCF_003573695.1 Papaver somniferum
ATCCGTCATGCCATATTGATTAAGGGTTCTGCTGGGGAACATAGCACAGGAAAGTACTCAGTGAGTCTCGTATTGGGCGAGGTGCCAAAATTTACAGAGTGTTATGGATAAAATTGTATTGAGCAGCTCAATAAATATGTCGGTGGAGAGGTTAGCACTCACAACACCGCTTCCTTGCAGAGTGACGTCACATCCGATGCAAGGTTTTACGATTTTAACCCTAAGCTAAAAACCACCATCAACATTAATGTTGGATCAGAATTTCGCGACAACGATACGCTCGCGAAATTCTTAACAACGCATTACAAAAATGTCGCAGAGCACTTTGAGAAACGATACAATAGGTGATATTAGCTTAAACATAAGAAAAATGTAATAACTTTGCGAAG
>NW_020642690.1:400-1000 GCF_003573695.1 Papaver somniferum
AAACGATACAATAGGTGATATTAGCTTAAACATAAGAAAAATGTAATAACTTTGCGAAGATTATAATATCTGCGAAATTAACATTTGTAAGATTGCGATATCATCGCAAGCCAGATCCGAAATTAGGGGAAATCTTAGCTGCATATGAGCTGACACCCACTAGGTAGTCATCTTGGCCATAGGACGTTGGCACCGGTGCGGCATCTTTGGCTACTGGCTAATTAATGGTTCGTGGCGCTGCTGGCTAGGGCATCGGCAGATGACGCGGCTAGCTTGGTAAGGCCAATGGCGCGGAGATTTTTGGCTTGGCTTGGGCGCGGACTGTTGGCGCCGGCTGTGGAGCAGACTGTTGGCGCTGGCTATGGCGCAGAGAAGATGTCGTTGTTGGCTGGCTATGAAGCGGAGAAGATGGCGCTGCTTTGAACGTCTAAGATGAGTGTTGAGGTGGCGGAGCCGTCAGCACTATAATGTATTGAGGCAGTATGCCTGACAACAGAGTAGTGAGCGTTGAGGATTTTACACGTCTCAATACTAAGAGGATGGACGTGTTAAGGCAGTATGCCTTGCAACACAGTAGTGTGTGTTGAGGAGTTTACACGT
>NW_020642691.1:0-315 GCF_003573695.1 Papaver somniferum
CTACGGAAGGGTATTATAAAAAAAATTATTATATAAACTGTGTGCAGGGAAGGACGACGATTATGATATCGTCTCGGCCCCTCAGGTTCGTACATGACATAGGAGTCGTGGCCCGAGTCGACTTCAACGGTTCATCCCCCGTCTGGTACGGGAGGTAAGTCCATCGAAACACTCGCGAATATCATGTAAGCGAGTTACTGTATTCCTTAAGGTGATTCATTGATTGAGGACGAATTTGGACTGTTTTTAATTTCCTAGTAAAGGGCAAGGCCTGGACAAATCAAGATAAGGACTCGGATTTCATCCCCGTTTCCT
>NW_020642691.1:515-835 GCF_003573695.1 Papaver somniferum
CTTGTATATGCCAGTTGTGTTGACCTAGAGTTAGGTTATCGACCACTGGTACCCTTGTATATGCCAGTGTGTTGATATTAGTCAGACTAGTATCTCAATCCATTAGGATAGGTTCATTTTGAAGGAGGCCTTCAGACAGATATGGGAAACGTCGTTCACTTAGTAAACATCAAAACCATCTATGTTTTCTATATCCATCTTCTTGATCTATCCACGTGATTAGTTTTGACTCCGAATATGATGTCCATAGTGCAACTATCTGAGTAGAGCTCTGTCACTTTATATGAATTTTAGTATGCTTGAGTGCAAACTCGTGTACA
>NW_020642691.1:883-1000 GCF_003573695.1 Papaver somniferum
TCCTGTAGTCAATAAGTATGCCAACCAAGGAGATTCTTTAGAGCCTTCCAAGGTTCTACGTAGATAGCTAAGGTCTGGATTAAAGGTTTTGTGGGTACATCTCTAGTAAGCACTCCG
>NW_020642692.1:0-528 GCF_003573695.1 Papaver somniferum
TAATAGATAAATTCGTCCCCCACGAATATACCTACGAGTTTTGTTTCGTCTTTTGATAAATCAAGGTGAACATGAACCAATTGATAAACCGGACTTATATTCCCGAAGAACATCCTAGTATTATCAATCACCTCACAGTAATCTTAATCGACGCAGCGAAAAAAGATACTGCGGAATCACAAATGATGAGACGAAGTGTTTGTGATTTCTTTTATATCTTGCCTATCGGAGATATCAATCTCAAGCCAATTATTACAATTGTACTCGTACGATAGAAATAGCAAGATCAGATCACACAACTACAAGAAAGTAGTATCGGTCTGGCTTCACAATCCCAATGAAGTCTTTAAGTCGTTAACCTGGTTTAGAAAAAGAAACCAAAGGTTAAAGAAGAATCGACTCTAGCTTAGCACAACTAGTATCACACAGAAGGTGTGGGGATTAGGTTTCCCAGTTGCTAGAGTTCTCCCTTATATAGTCTTTCAAATCAGGGTTTGCAATCAATGTTAGCTTGGTAACAAAGCATTC
>NW_020642692.1:539-1000 GCF_003573695.1 Papaver somniferum
AGTTGCTAGAGTTCTCCCTTATATAGTCTTTCAAATCAGGGTTTGCAATCAATGTTAGCTTGGTAAAAAAGCATTCAATATTCACCGTTAGATGAAAACCTAATTAGATTCAATCTAATATCTTTCAACCGTTAGATCTAAAACTAGCTTGTTACACACTAATTAAATGCACATTTCTAGGCTTGTGTAACCGTACCCAAACTTGTACATTTGTTGGTTCAACAATAGTCAACCAAATGGTTAGCCATATGATCACTTTCATATCAACCTGTAGATGGGGAAAAACGATTTGCTGGTTTTTAAGGAATTGAGGAGACGACCGTACGGAGGAGACTCCTCGAACCGAGAGAAATGTTAAACCTCACACAGATGCACCGATGCAAAGGGGGTGCTTTAGATTCGAGAGATCAATCTGTAGTACTCCGGCCTAAATCAAGACAATGACCGTTCTAGAGTAAATT
>NW_020642693.1:0-560 GCF_003573695.1 Papaver somniferum
ATCAACATAATTGACAATATAGGCTTAACTTTTGTATTTGTCAAAAGTCCATTCATCCTTTTACCAGTACGTGAATACCGAACACGAACGACTTTACTTTTGACAAAGTATGGGACCTTCAAGTTCACGGACACAAACATACATATCCCATAACAAGTTGCAATATCACAAATCATAAAGATTAATACTGCAAAAACATCATCCTCCAAATATTTTTTTTGGAATTTTATACCAAACAAAACTAAAAAGAACACAAGAAGATGAAAAATAATATCTATGTGTAGTCACAATCATTGTTATTCAAGCACTAGTTATTCTTCCAACTAATCAAAAAGAAGACTTCATAGGCAACAAAAAAAACTCAGTTTTCCTTGATGATTTCATACCTCTGGAATGGTCCATCGAAATAGGAGTCACTGATATCCTTGATTTTGTTGACTGTAGAGACACCATGTTCATGAGTCAGAACGTTAGTTTTTCGATCAACAATGCGAACAAAGTGTCGAGCCTTAGCGCAGTCAAGAATAACTTTCTTCTGATTCCTGATCAAGATATTCTGA
>NW_020642693.1:571-1000 GCF_003573695.1 Papaver somniferum
AGAATAAAGTGTCGAGCCTTAGCGTGGTCAAGAATAACTTTCTTCTGATTCCTGATCATGATATTCTGACTACCAAAGATTTTTTCCTGTCCATCAATAAGTTGGTTTATCTGCAGTTGAAGATTAGCAAGTTCGTTCTTTACTTCATGCTGAACGAGAATTAAATCCTTGACCGATTCTCCAATCCAAGAGTTATACTCTTTTCTTTCATGCATCTTCTTAAAAATAAACTCTTGAGAAGGATCACTTCCTTTGAGATCATCCTCTACAGTAGGTTAACTTCTTCGTTGGGAACAATTTCCATCGAGTTCCTTTCTGAAGATTAATGAACGCATATATGAGATATATATATGTTCAAAAGTACATCCTGGATAGAAACCCTAGAGTTCCTTGAGGAGATAAGGACGTTTGTGGACTAAGCCATAAAAC
>NW_020642694.1:0-470 GCF_003573695.1 Papaver somniferum
AGCTCAACTACACTTACTATCCTAGTCCGAGACTTAGCTATAAGAGACTAGAAATCAAGACTTAGAGTTTTGATCACTAACATTGACAAACATGCTTGAGATAGCAACGCATGCGAGTTTGACCGAGCAGTGCTCTAACAATAGCAAAATGTTACACGTTTTCCAATGAAAACACTCGAGACATCAAAACATGTCACAAACTGGGGGATGCTCATCAGGGTATTGGTCTGGCTGTTTACATCGTGCGGCATGCAATACGCCCGTTACAAGAAAGTGTCATAAGAGTGAGGCGGTTAGTAATGGCAAGAAATAAGTGGTGAAACGCATCTTCATTATGGAAACATCAATTCCAGGCGTTACCAGTTACCACTTTTCCACCACTCAACCGCTTCCAGTTCTTACGAGGCCAGGGCACGTTTTATTACGACTTGTATAAATAGGTTTCACCTATTTCCACCAAAGAACAAGTT
>NW_020642694.1:481-1000 GCF_003573695.1 Papaver somniferum
GTTTTATTACGACTTGTATAAATAGGTTTCACCTATTTCCACCAAAGAACAAGTTTTCTGGTCAGGAGAATACAACACTCAGAAATCACCTGTTAGCTTTCCACATTGCTAGCATTTCACTTTCTGATACAAGTCGTAAAACAACCACTCTTCCAGAATCAACTATTCTGGTCTCAACACTCTCTTCTCTTCGCTCCCCAAAACCAACCCTTCTCCTTCACTTTGTGACCGAAGCAAGTCTGGAACGGCCATTTCTTGGTTTAGTCCGGATTTATACAGATTGATCTCTCGAATCTAAAGTACTCCCGTGCAGTACATTGTTTTGGGTTTAGATTCGTTTCTCAACCACATACCCGAAATTACTGAAATCAGCAGAAACGGTTTTCACCCACAAACAACTGGCGACCACAGTGGGAGATTAATCTCTCGGTTACAATATCAATTTCCAATTCCCGATTTCATCTTCAACCCGATCTCAAGATGGTAGAACTCAGGTCCGGATCATCAACAAACCCTGAG
>NW_020642695.1:0-445 GCF_003573695.1 Papaver somniferum
TGTGCTAATCTCTCTTCGCACGCATTATCAATCCAAGGGCACAGTAATTTGTGTCCACTATCGAGCTTTAAGCTGAACACAGCTGCTGCTTTCTCAACTGAGGCAAGGAAAATAATAATTTTATAATGTCAAAACATCCACACCATTTAAATCTAAAATATCTGCAAAATTTACTCCATAGCATTGTGTACTGAAGTAAAAATTCCAAATGGACTAGCACCAAGCCTTACTCTGTTGCCTTGACCAGGATGAAGGGGTGGAGAAAAGGAGACGTGATCCACAAGCCTCGCAAGCTATTATGTCCATCTCCACATTGATCCAGCCTCTCAGTGCACAATTTATGGCACTTACTGCCTGAGTACGGAAAAGGAAATATCATGAGTTTTTGCATAAAGAAGTTGAATCAGTTTACAAGTGAAAAGATTTGAAACAAAAAAATAATTTG
>NW_020642695.1:456-1000 GCF_003573695.1 Papaver somniferum
AGAAAAGGAAATATCATCAGTTTTTGCATAAAGAAGTTGAATCAGTTTACAAGTGAAAAGATTTGAAACAAAAAAATAATTTGGTGAGGGAAGGGTGGAGGGATGACTACAGAAGTCTTCTTAACGCAGATTTTTATGATCCTTTAGATGAAGGAAACTAGACCCACAAGAACTCGTGAGGTTACAAAAATGACCAGTTTAGTAAAAAATGCCAGGACAATAAAAATCAGAACAGGCAGCATATCAGAACTTCCATCATTTTCTGGTATCTTATCAACTGAAACTGGTCAGCTGAGAAGCATGGCATTAAGTTATTACAAACTTCTTTCTCGATTAAAAAAAAAAACTACAATAAAAACTTTCTGCTTGAGTTTCTACTATATATGTATTCTTCGATAATTATAAGAAAATGGACAGGATTCTCCTTTTTAATATCTACCTAGTCTCTTGAAATTTTGTAACTAAAATTATAGCTGACTATTACCCGTATATACCTACTAGGCTATTACACATGAGTTATTGCGTATGAAATGCCCATGAAAAA
>NW_020642696.1:0-937 GCF_003573695.1 Papaver somniferum
TTACAACTTTTACTGTTACCCATCTGTACTTTAAACCTTTACATGCCAAACAATGCCAATGAAGAGAGATCTGGTACTCGGAAGAAACTCCAAATCGCAGTTATCAATCGATCTTTGATTGAATGGGGTCATCCTAATGGGTATGTTACCACTGTCCATCTCTTATTGGAGATTGTCAGACAGAACCAACAACGGTAGCAACAACGCAAACAACCTCTAAGGAAGAAACAACATAAGACTAATGTTGAAGCGTGCCAAAAGAAACTCAACTATGGTCACTATACTGCAGCAATACGTATTCTGTCCTCCAATGGTATTGCCCCTTCAAATGCAGATACACTCCACGAGTTAAGGCTGAAACACCCTCAAGCACGTCCTCCTACAATACCGCCCGATAATCCCATTGCTGCTGCTGTATCCGTTGATTCCCTTGATGTCGTAAAATCCTTGAAGAGCTTTCCAAAGGGTACGTCTTGCGGTCGTGATGGCCTTCGTGCCCAACATTTGTTAGACGCAACCAGTGGAGCTGCTGATGCTGTCGCGGAAAACCTGCCCTTGCCTGTTACAGCCGTTGCCAATTTGCTGCTTGCAGGCCCTTGCCCACCTGCTCTAGGCGAATACATCTCTAGTGCACCATTAACCCATTTACTAAAGCATGGTGGTGGTCTTCGTCCAATCGCTGTGAGAACTATCTGGCGACGGTTATGTTCCAAACTGGAAGCATCTGTCGTGCTTAAAGATATGACAACATACTTGGGTGACCATCAATTCGGAGTTGGAATTCCTTGTGGAGGTGAAAGGTATTGATGATACCATGACTATGTTACTAATTGATTTCACCAACGCCTTCAACTTAGTTGACAGGACTGTCTTAATCAACGAAGTACGAGCTAAATGTCCTAGTATTTCGAGATGGGTGGAATTTTTCTATGCACGA
>NW_020642697.1:0-533 GCF_003573695.1 Papaver somniferum
CAGGACATTCAAGCATCCAAAAAATAAATTAATTCATGGTTCATGCTATTATGATTTGTGTGTTTAATTTCAAAGTGCTAGTTTAGTATTATTATTCTATATCCAAGGAGCTAGTTTAGTAATACTAACGGAAGTTCTAAAAGAAATTTTAACAACATTCTTCACGAAATGAAAATCAATATATAAGAATTGCTTTCGTAAGTGCTTTTGCAAATCCACTTCTATTCTTCAACATGAAGAATGTATATTCATTTCATGAAAATCACAAAATCAAAATAAACAAAAAAATTAGAAGTGAAACAAAAAAAAGAAAAAGTACTGAAAAATAAAAGAATAATTACCTGAATCTTAGCCTCAGAGTTATGGATTATATCACAAAACAACAGAATTTAGGATGAAATTCTGCTCAGCATTTTAACAAACAGTTAAAGCGCATTAGGTTTGCTCTTTGAAAATAATAAACAATTGAACATGCTGCTTAGAGAGATCAACTTGAAATCAAAAGTGTGAGAGATCTTATATCTCTATTAGTT
>NW_020642697.1:544-1000 GCF_003573695.1 Papaver somniferum
AGAGAGATCAACTTGAAATCAAAAGTGTGGGAGATCTTATATATCTATTAGTTTCAAATAGATATGTGAACGGAGAGACATAGTACTACCTGCAAAATATCAAATGTTATAAGAAGAACAATGCAGCTAATGGGTGCAATCCCTTATCTAATATCTGCAGAGCAATGAAACAATTGAACTAACCATATCAATTGGGAAATTGTGAAAAACGCACAATAACAACAATATAATGGAACTGAAAAATCTAAACTACAGTAGTAGAAACCAAACCAACCTGTGTATGAACTGAAAATTCATATAATTTTGAAAATTAAGAAGAACGATGCATCCAATTGTACTACACATAATTGAAAATTTTGAGAAAACCCACAAAATTAATAGTCTAAATTAAATGGAGGAAACCAAAACCTTTTTGGTATGAAAAACTGAAGATTCTGAAGATCGTGGCTTATCGAG
>NW_020642698.1:0-165 GCF_003573695.1 Papaver somniferum
TGTGTTAAGATTGTTGGAGTCTTGAAACAATAGAAAAAACGTCAGATGTATCAAACAATAAATATAAAGAACCGTATCAAACAACTCTACCACGATCAAATTGATGAGGGCAGAATCACAGGTTCAACAAGCTGTCCTTAACACATTAGTTCGCGGGTATACTCT
>NW_020642698.1:240-587 GCF_003573695.1 Papaver somniferum
TTGGTGCTTGGTACACGCGCATGGGCATGGGTCGAAACATGTATTACAAGTTACCCACTCTTAAACTCAGCAACGGGGATGGAAGTAAAACGCCGCACGAAAATAAAAGAAAGAAGATGAAGAAAAGACCTAGAGATGGTCGCTTCTTGTGTGTTTTGAAAAGAGATTTTCGAGTTTTATTTATAAGAAAATTAACTTGCAAATCAAGTTAGGTTTAGGTTTTTTCTTATAAAAAGAGTTTTGTTTCTTGTAAAACAATTAAACACAAAAAAGGAATTTTTCCATAAATAAAACTCTTAAATAAATTATTTATCAAGTTAAAAACTTGCAAAAAATAATTTCAAGTA
>NW_020642698.1:787-1000 GCF_003573695.1 Papaver somniferum
GTCTGTTTGGAACTCTTCCAAGATACAGACGCACCTGCTAGAGTGAATACATATCCACTCGTAGACTTAGACTCCTCTGAGTCTGCTATCCAGTTCGCATCGCAAAATCCCTCAAGGAAGGACGGATACCCTTCGTAATTCAAACAAAAGTTCATTGTGTACTTCAAGTACTTTAGCACTCTATTAAGTGAATCTCAATGTTTCTGCCCTGGA
>NW_020642699.1:0-569 GCF_003573695.1 Papaver somniferum
CTGAAACCCTAAGTTCGTAAATCACATATACCATTTTCACAAGGTTGAGTTTCAAGAACAACAAACGAATCGAAAATCAAAATCGTAAAATAAAATTAGGGTTTAACGAGGAAAGGGAAATTACCTGTTCTCGAACGCGGATCTTATCTTCTCCGTCTCATCTATCTTCTCTTCTCGATCTGGTTCTTCACTGTTCTTCTCCGTCCCTCGATCTTTCTCTGCCTCTCGATCTCTTGCTCTCTCTATCGTTCTGGTGCTTTTTTTTTCCTGTGGTTGAAACACGACCAGGTTGAAGATAAGACTAGAAGCACACGTACGAACCCACTCATGTGGTACAGGTGTCGGCCATAGTCCACGTGTCAACGTTTTACACTGCATACGTGTCAACTGTTTATTTTGCCACGTGTCTCACGAAATTATTAGCACATGTGTCGTCATTTTCATAGAAGGGCAAAATCGACAATTCATAATATAGTTGACTAGTCAAATTGGGGCATTTTGACTAATTTTGACCAATTTTGACTATTTAAGGTAAAAGTAACGGAATGGGGCATTTTAATCTTTTGCCT
>NW_020642699.1:580-1000 GCF_003573695.1 Papaver somniferum
CCAATTTTGACTATTTAAGGTAAAAGTAACGGAATGGGGCATTTTAATCTTTTGCCTGACGTCCGGGGCATTTTCACGACCTTGTGGTCCATTTTGGGGCATTTTGCCTCTTAACCCTAGGATGAGTCATGATTAATTACCTTCCCCATCAATGGCGCCCGACGATGCCGTCAGCTTGCTCATACTTCAGACAACTACCCGAAAAGGCTTAGAACGCTTTACAAAAAAAATAAAGGGATTAAGAAATGACGAACGACAAACCAAGAGATGATGCAAACTAACCTCAGTAAGATTTTTGGCGGCTGCCCGACTTTCATCTTTCCCGTTTGCAAACTTGCCCTTGACCCCAGATTTTATGCCTTGAGATTTAGCAACATGAGCAGGAATCTTGATGCGACTACTATTGTTTAGAGTACGGGG
>NW_020642700.1:0-420 GCF_003573695.1 Papaver somniferum
AAAAGCTTCGATTTACATCATGCCCTAAATTACTGCTCTTCAGTTCAAGTGCAAAGACATAATACATCTCGGTGGCAAGCTCCTCCTCGTTTCCACTTTAAAATCAATGTGGATGTAGCTTTTGTAGATGGAAGAGGCGCGGCTGCAGCTGTAGCACTAAACTCAGCAGGTAGACATTTGGGTAGTGCGGCTTTCTGTTTCAACTCATTCTCCTTAATGGTGGCAGAAGCAAAAGCGTACAGTCTTGGGGTCCAGCTAGCTACAAGAATTCAAGGCTCCAGAATCATTGTAGAAGGAGATGCTGAAGATATCCCTAAAGCAATATCAGGGAATACGAATGATATCCCGTGGAGTATTCGCTCCACTGTTCTTTCCATTCGTGGTAGCGTCAAGAATTTTAGTGATATTAATTTCACTGCG
>NW_020642700.1:431-1000 GCF_003573695.1 Papaver somniferum
CACTGTTCTTTCCATTCGTGGTAGCGTCAAGAATTTTAGTGATATTAGTTTCACTGCGGTTCCTAGAGACGCAAACTCAATTGCACATGATTTAGTTCAATTTGCAATCTCAAACTTTCAAAACAGTTGGTGGTCTTTTGATGATCCACCTCATTGTATTATGCAACGTCTCAATTCTTTTGAGGATTAATTCAATGAAATATTTGTTTCCTTCAGAAAACAAAAAATCGGTTTTTCTATTAGCTTTTGGGTAGATTAATTAAAGTGAGAATGTTATAAACACCCCTACTATCCATGGATCCTACACAAATGTCCTTATCCAATATGTATATACCCCTCTCCTTCTAGAAGGAAACAAATTTTCTTGATAATCCCGTAAATACCCATTAATCTTTAAAGAAAAAAATGATTCGTATCATTTCATTTTTTATTTGAGATCTGAAATTTCTCTCTCTATTTTTCTCTCCTCCTGTCCTCCACTTTCATCCATTCCCACCACCACCATCAGCACCGTTTTCCGCCGCCGCAACCACTACCAACATCACAACATCTCCATCGCCACCATCGAT
>NW_020642701.1:0-298 GCF_003573695.1 Papaver somniferum
CATCCGATGGTCGCTCCTTCATAGAGCATCAAAATCTGAAGTCTCTGCCAAGCACCACAGCGCTGAAATTCCAAGCCTTCAGATTAGATGGTAGTTGAATCCAACGGTTGATCCCTTGCTGTTCATCAAAGTTTGATATCTCCGCCTTACACTACAGCACCAAACCCCATCTGGAGTCGTCAGCTTCGTTGTATCACCTAATCCAACGGTCGCTCAGAGCTTGTTTACATCGTGCCGTTCGATTCAATTAGTAACTGATTATCCAACGGATATCCTCGCTGCGCATCAACTTCAGATG
>NW_020642701.1:498-1000 GCF_003573695.1 Papaver somniferum
ATCTCTGAAGCTCGAGGCTAAGCTTCGTCACCGAGAAAAGGAATTATCTGCGGCTGAGGTGGAAATAGAAGAACTGAAGAAAAGCCTTAAGGAGAAAGAAAAGCTGGGTGAAGCAGAGGCCCGTCTTCGTTCAGAACTTGTTGCAGTGCGCGCTGAGTTAGAGCAAACTCGTAGCCAAGTTTCCACTTTCACAAGTTTGGTTCTTTTCCCTCGCTGTATGTCGTCATTCTTCTATTTCTTAGTTGTTCTGTCTGAGTCTCCCCACCCTATCTCCAGTGGGTGGCGTCCCCGAGCTGATATGGCTTCGAAACGAAAGAGCTCGGCAAAAATCTCGTATTAGAGATCTGGTTGAGAAAATTAAGAATGAAGCCAAGAAATGGGATGCTCGGGCTGAGGTATGGCGCGCGAGGCATGTTCAGATGGTCGACATGCAAAATCTGTACAACCATGATCGTGCTTTATTTAATGGCACACTGCTGTGGACACGTGATAGTCTGCGGGA
>NW_020642702.1:0-399 GCF_003573695.1 Papaver somniferum
TCGGTGATTGAATCTCTTCAGAAGCCCATCAAAAATCGAAATGAAATATTACCAGTTCTTGCATGCATTTTCCCGCCAAAATAGAGTTTGAAAATTTGAATAAGAAAAGGGTGCCTTTATCAATTTTTCTTTGGTGCCTTTAGCGATTTTTCTGGGGCGTTTTCCGCACTTTCTCGGGGTTCCTCCGGGACATTTCCGGGGTACTTCCGGCACACTTCTGGGGCACTTCCGGTACACCGTCAACGGAGCTCCAAACGCCGCATTTTAAACCAATTTCGCCGCAAAACCTTATTTTTCCAAAAACACCAATAAATAAATAAAACACCATAATGAGTACAAAAACGGGCACTAACAGTATATACAAATGAGATATATTAGACACATAAATGCGTCTATCAA
>NW_020642702.1:578-1065 GCF_003573695.1 Papaver somniferum
ACCCTGATGCGAAATTCCAATTGATGTACACGAGTTTGCACTCAAGCATACTAAAATTCATATATAAGTGACAGAGCTCTACTCAGATAGTTGCACTATGGACATCATATTCGGAGTCAAACTAATCGCATGGAAAGATTAAGAGATGGATATAGAAAAACATAGATGGTTTTGATGTTTACTAAGTGAACGGCGTTTTCCATATCTGTCTGAAGGCCTCCGCCAAAATGAACCTATCCTAATGGATTGAGATACTAGTCTGACTAATATCAACACACTGGCATATACAAGGGAACCAGTGGTCGATAACCTAACTCTAGGTCAACACAACTGGCATATACAAGGGTACCAGTGGTCGACTTTATTAAATTTATTCCTTTTGGTCAAATAGTCTGGTCTCAAATTTTTTTTTTCAACTTTTTTTTTCAACTTTTTTTTTTGTAACTCAATCACTCTAATTCATCCTAGCATTGGTAATAACTTGAAT
>NW_020642702.1:1265-1556 GCF_003573695.1 Papaver somniferum
ACTAAAAAGTTTCTCCCATACCCCCAAACTTAAATCTAACATTGTCCTCAATGTTCTGAAGATGAAATTAAAAGCATGAACAAGGAGAAACTGTTACCATTTGAAGCAAAAGAGATAAGGAAAGATATTACCGTGTTGCGTGAGATTGGGTTACCTCCCAAGAAGTGCTTAGTTTAATGTCTTCAGCCAGACTTAGGAAAGATTAGTCACCTCGAATCATATAGTAACAGTCGAAATAACTGTGGGTCTTCAAAACCAAATAGAGATGACCAAAGGAAACTGCAATAAACC
>NW_020642702.1:1756-2000 GCF_003573695.1 Papaver somniferum
ACCAAGAGTCATTTCCGAAGACGTCTCTTGGTAACGAGAATTTCTAGACATATATTCTCGTAACGTCATCTCAGGTGGCGTCTCCTGAAAAGGATTCATCACCGAGGAAACACAAACTACAAAGGAATTCTACACAATCACAAGCAAGGATGACTCGACCAAATCAAACCTATAAATTCTAGAAAACAAAAAGCATGATGGCTCCACTTAGATTGTTCCTAGACCAGCTTCTATCTTTCGAAAG
>NW_020642703.1:0-513 GCF_003573695.1 Papaver somniferum
GTCAATAAAATTGGCAAAGGTACAAGAATGGGATCATAATGAAATTTCCACAAGAGACATTTCATGACCAAAAGAAAAATACATACCAACTTAATTTAGATGCAATCTAATAGCCGAATCTAAAAAAATTCATCAAGGAGTTTTAAGATACAAGATAACCCCTATAAAATTCTACATCCGCACTCCCCGCAAGATATTATCATTAAGCACAAGTTCAAAAGAACTCTCCCCCATTTGATGTCATTCCCGAGAGAACAACAAGAGCGACCTTAATTTCGAAAGAAAAGAAGGATTTTTTATTGGACACCAAAAACCATAGGAATGATTTTCTTTATCCAAAGCTCAACTAAATTAACCACAAGTAAACCCATGATTAATTCAATTGGAATACACAACTAAATTAAACCACAAAAGTGATCAATTTAATTGAAAGTGCTCAACATAAGTAAACTCACGGAGCTACGACTAAGTCAATCACACGGAGATGACTAACTTAACCGTTCAAATACTCAA
>NW_020642703.1:524-1000 GCF_003573695.1 Papaver somniferum
CATAAGTAAACTCACGGAGCTACGACTAAGTCAATCACACGGAGATGACTAACTTAACCATTCAAATACTCAACATAAGTAAAACCTTACGGAATATATGACTACATTAACCAAAGAACATGATAGTATAGCCTTTCACATACTCAACACAAGAACTTGTGGAATATATGAAAACTCAACTAGATTAATTACAAGAGAACCTATAATTAATCTAATTGGAATACAAACAACCAAACTAATCACCCAAGTAATCAATTCAATTATTTTGGGCTCAACATAAGAGAACTTATGGAACCCCGACCAAGTTCATCATAAAATATGACAACCTTAACCATACATATACTCAACATAAGAAAGAAGACTTATGGAGTACTAACTAAATAACCAAACTAGTTGATTAATTTAGTTCCTAATGCTCGACATATAGCATCTTATGGAACAACCAACAAAGCAGAGGTAAATCGACTTAGTTGTAA
>NW_020642704.1:0-316 GCF_003573695.1 Papaver somniferum
AAGAGACCTATAGGGTATCGAGCTTAACAGGACAATCATTTGAAAAATATTGGTTACTCTTTTAAGCACACCTCGAAGTTCTTGACGGTTTCTGCGAGTTGAATGCGTGACTGCGCCGCATAGGATCGGTGAGGTTTTGGGTGTCAAAGCTCCTCTGAGCTTCCCTCGCCTCGATTCAACTTGCTTTAACTCGGATTGATTCCAGAGGGGTTTTCTCAAATTGTAACGAATTCCCTTTCGAAGGATTAGAAGCTGGTCTAGAAACAATCTAAGTGGAGCCATCATGCTTGTTGTTTGCTAGAAATCTTTAGGTTTG
>NW_020642704.1:348-700 GCF_003573695.1 Papaver somniferum
TATTTTCCATCATAATGACATAATAGACTTTATCCTTGTTGAACAAAAGATTTTATCCTATTTTCCATCAAATACATGATTGCATAGGCATAACTTTTGTATATGTCAAAAGTACATGTTGGTATTTTGAAATATACATTAACTGTATATGTCAGAGATAGTCATCATGGAAATATTGTTGTATTAATGCGAATACAATTTCACCTGTTTGTTAAAATTCAAGCCAGGGCAGTTACCATTCAGTTACAAGTGAAAAGTTGTCATTTGAATTTGCAGTTGTCACTGTTTGAGAAGACATGACTATTGGACGCATCTCTTCCAAGAGATACAAGTAATATATAAATTGTTCTTG
>NW_020642705.1:0-237 GCF_003573695.1 Papaver somniferum
ACATGAGGACTGTAAAGTTTCTGTTTTCTCACAACTTCAGATGTCTTCTTCCTGACAAACTCGTCTGGAACAATTCCGTTTTTGTTTTCGCGTGCTCTTGCCCACATGAAGCACCTGTCTTCAAGATCTTCTTCGGCAACATTTCCGCTTTGGACCTAGTAGTTACCAGAAACAAGTAAGGATTTACATCCGCACAGATATTAACTGTGTAAAACAGAAAACCTATTCCAAAGCGTC
>NW_020642705.1:437-832 GCF_003573695.1 Papaver somniferum
TAATGAAGTTGCAATAACATCTAATGTATGTTAATCACAGACTCACAGTTAGACAACAAAAACGACGAATTGGTAACCGCATATGCATACCAGAATTTTCTCCCACATATTTTCTTTTGTTATTGAAGGGACTTCCTTCCAATATAAATGTTTTATGCCAACCATATCACGGACCAAATAGCCTAGGTAACTACTGAATTCAATTCTATGGTTACCAATAGGCCGGAACATTTTGTCAAATTCAATATCCCTTATTTTGGCATCTTTTATCGAGAAGTATCTATGCAGCTTCAACATTCTTGTCATTCCCCTCTCTTTTATGATCACTTCTGTAGAG
Organism: Papaver somniferum; assembly: GCF_003573695.1. NCBI lineage: Eukaryota > Viridiplantae > Streptophyta > Magnoliopsida > Ranunculales > Papaveraceae > Papaver > Papaver somniferum. The sequence goes on from NW_020642705.1 coordinate 775, forward strand.
TCTTCTTGTTGTGGATGCTTTTCTGCTTCTGGAGCATTTTCCAATTCTTTTTCTTCTA
>NW_020642705.1:843-1000 GCF_003573695.1 Papaver somniferum
CCCCTCTCTTTTATGATCACTTCTGTAGAGTCTTCTTGTTGTGGCTGCTTTTCTGCTTCTGGAGCATTTTCCAATTCTTTTTCTTCTAACACCTCCAAATCATCATTTTCAGGATCTTCTGACTCTGGAAATAACCGATGAAACATATGAAACCATG
>NW_020642706.1:0-273 GCF_003573695.1 Papaver somniferum
GTTAGGGGTATTTTAGGTAAGACATATTTTTTTATTTTAATTTTCCTGGGCCAAATATCCAAATTGGCTATATAAACAGTATATGTCTGATGTTTGGCTATATAAACAGTATCAAAAGCTAAGAATCTATTTCACCCAGGAATTTTGTGTTATTGTTCTTACTGGACTTCTGAATCTCATCATCACTCGTTATACAAGCTCCGGAAATCCTCACTCCACTCAGATCGAAGCAGCCAACATCTTTCAATATGAATCAACAACAGCAACCCAATT
>NW_020642706.1:284-441 GCF_003573695.1 Papaver somniferum
TTGGTCTTTTTGACCAATTTTGTGTTATTGTTCTTGCTGGACTTCTGAATCTCATCATCACTCGTTATACAAGCTCCGGAAATCCTCACTCCACTCAGATCGAAGCAGCCAACATCTTTCAATATGAATCAACAACAGCAACCCAATTTCAGGCCAC
>NW_020642706.1:641-1000 GCF_003573695.1 Papaver somniferum
TATGATTCCTGAGCTCGAATTAACCCATAAAACTCTCAACCAACAACCAATCCAGTCACCAGAAACCATGGCAGCAACACCATTTCTTACTGCTCTCGGTTCCATCCTCTTCTCTGCGAATCATTACCACTACACTCTCTTCTCAGTCTATAGACTATCCAATAGACACCAGCTCTTGACTTCTTTGCTCCATCGTTGCACAGCTCACCCAAAGTTAGGCCACATCAACAACTCTTGAACCCACTGCATAGAATCCATCTCCTAAATCCATTGTTTTCGCAGTACTCAACATCTCCATTCGCATCAAACATCCAATATTATAGCTTCATAGCCCCTTGTTGTTCATTACCCTTGCCTTC
>NW_020642707.1:0-682 GCF_003573695.1 Papaver somniferum
AAAAAAAAAAAAAAAAAAAAAAAACACGTACCTGGTCGGCCGGAATTTGGCCGGCGGCGAACGGACGATGGCGGCGCCCGACGGTCTTCTCCTGCTGCTGGCGTGAAGGCGCTGAGGTGGTGGAGAGCTGGTCGTGTGAGGAAAAAAAAAGAAGAGGATTAATCCCTTTTATATCAATTTTATTTCCAAAACCTAATTTTCTAAGGATTTCCTTATTGGTCCCGACCCGCGAATCCTAACCGACCACGAACTCGTCATCCAAACCAGCGGTCCAACACCAATTTATGCTCATCAAATGATGATCCAATCATGACATTGAAGCCTTCATCAAGTCGTGGTTTGCTCATGCTCTCTAAATCCGGTAACGTCTCAACTTACGACTAAGTTCAATTACAGGTATTATTATTTATGGCTGGAAAATCATCATTTAATGCTGACTGAGGAACACAACTTTCCTCAGTAAGCAGGGGACTTAATGTAGATGGTGGATTTTCGACAAAGTCTAAATTCGTAAACTCATAATTATACGAAACTCTGATTCAGCAATCGGACGTGAGTATCGAGACACGAGTCTCTCATCGAATTCTCAACAGAGAGTACTTTCTCTCAGAGTACATGTAGATATGTAGTCTCACGACTGGACAACGGCATATCTCATGAATACTGAATACTTTCAGTGATT
>NW_020642708.1:0-1065 GCF_003573695.1 Papaver somniferum
AGCAATTCTCAAAGTAATTGAAACTTTTCATGACTTTCGTCACTAGGTGAAGATAAACTTGATCAAAGCGAAACGCTTTACCAACACATGATTTCGAGATATAGATAGGTGAGATATACTCGGCTCGAAATATCAAATGTGTATGATCTATTCTATATAACATACGACTTTTGTTTCGTAAGAAGTAGGAGATAGAAGAAATAGATTTTTGAGTGACAAATAAGTTCAAGTCTCCACATACCTTTTTGTTGATGAAGTTCCACGGTTCCTTGAGTAAATCTTCGTCGTTGTATGATGAATCGCCATGAAGTCCTTGAGCTCAACTATAATTTTCTATCCTAGTCCGAGACTTAGCTATGTAGTCCAGAAATCAAGACTCATAATTTTGATCACTAACATTGACAAACATGCTTGAGATAGCAACGAATGCGAGGTCGACCGAGCTATGCTCTAACAGTTGGGTCTGGCTTCATAATACCAATGAAGTCGTTAACCTATAATGGTTTTAGAAAACCCTAGGTTAAAGGAGAATCGACTCTAGTCGCAACTTATATCACACATGAGGTGTGGGCATTAGGTTTCCCAGTTGCTAGAGTTCTCCCTTATATAGTCTTCAAATCAGGGTTTGCAATCAATGTTACCTTGGTAACAAAACATTCAATATTCACCGTTATATGAAAACCTGATTATATTCAAGCTAATATCTTTCAACCTTTTGATCGAACTTAGCTTGTTATACACAAATAAATGTGACTTCATTTAGATATGGTAAACCGTACCTAAACGTGTACACTTTGTTGGGATCAACAATAGTTAACCGAAGTTAGCCATATGAACACTTTCATATCAACCTTGTTCATCTGAATTACAACTAGTTCAAATGACTCAAATGAAACAAGTTATAGAGTTGTTCAATTGTTTATATTCTCATAGAAGTATACAAGACACAATTGAAGCAAAATCGATTTTGATTCACTCGAATCAATTCATGAACATTATAACCACAATTTGCAAAAGATTTCATTCCTTATTTTATAAATGTATTTATTCATGAACAAACCGATT
>NW_020642709.1:0-502 GCF_003573695.1 Papaver somniferum
TGACTCCCATAAAGCATAATCTTTGTATCCCTGCAAAGCATATATATAAAGTCTGAAAAGTTGGGGATCATTCCAACAAATCAGTTCAGCTGCGAATCTGAACCTGCAAGCACTATAAACCTCCAAAAATAAGTGTAAATTCATTCCCAATAATAATTAATCCTTAGTCGAGATAAATAAATCATTCACATGGACAATAAACATAGAATGTGTATTATTTTTTATTTGGAAGCACACTCTAAATCAGGTTCCAAATCAGCTGAAATACATTTGGTCGACAAATTATCTTCACTAGAAATCCGAGGAGGTAATGAATCGACATTTTCAAAAGGCAAAGAATCATCAAAATCATCACAATGACCTAAATATGCATATTGTGGTTCAAGTTTATCAAAATCAGTAACTCTTAAATCTGGTTCTAAGTCTGCGGAAATAACTTCCATTATTGAGTTACGTTGATTAACTATTGGAGGTCGCAATGCATTGATAATATCAATAATCA
>NW_020642709.1:513-1000 GCF_003573695.1 Papaver somniferum
AAGTCTGCGGAAATAACTTCCATTATTGAGTTACGTTGATTAACTATTGGAGGTCGCAATGCATTGATAATATCAATAATCATAGGGTCATCAGAATCAGAAAAGTGGCTAAACAAACAGATAAAGGCTCAAAATCATCGACACAAGTTATCTGACCAATAACAATATGTTCAACATTCACATCAGCATTCAGAAAATTACTAGATGGATCAGAAAAACAAGAGCACCATGGAGCAACAATATCATGAATAATCGCCTCATCACTATCTACAACTAAGTGACTTATAGGAAACTCATTATTTGAATGATTAGAAATATCTCATTATGCACATCTACTGTCTCTAAGTCATCAGACTCAACAATAGTATCTTCTGTATAAATATGTTCTTCTAAATCATAATTATCTGAATAAATGACGTCTCTAACACAACTCTCGTCCTTTTGAATATACAAATAATCATTTAAATGATCATGATTTGGGTAAGAT
>NW_020642710.1:0-199 GCF_003573695.1 Papaver somniferum
TATTTTATTAGTACCCATTTGTTCTCATTATGGTGTTTTTATGTTTGTTTAGGTGTTTTTGGAGAAAATACCCTTTTATGGAAAGAGTTGCTCAAAAAGTGATGATTTACACCCCGGAGAAATGTCCTGGAGGCTCCCCAGAAATGTACCGGAAACGTCCCAGAAATGTACCGGGGGAACCCAGAAAAATTACTATTTC
>NW_020642710.1:210-489 GCF_003573695.1 Papaver somniferum
TGACCAATGGGAAATGGTGCTGGCTGGCTTAAGGCATGGCCACGTCTCCCTTTGTTGTTGTTCCTATCCTGCGGCTCATTGTTTTCTGATTCTGGGCAAGATTTTACACCTACTAATCCATGACGGATTAGTTACCTAGTTTGCCTAGGCTTAATTTCGACAAGCAAGGTCTGATAAACTGCGCAAGGCGCAAAACCCTAACTTTTGCAAATTAGTCATGATAATTGACTGAATTCTAGTGTTGACACAGAGTTCTTTTAAGTTCATTGCCAGAGAGCA
>NW_020642710.1:500-663 GCF_003573695.1 Papaver somniferum
AATTGGATAGATAATCGAGTTGGAGAAAACAGAGTCGTGTATTATTTGGTGAGAAAAACTCAACACTGTCGAGTTTAATTCGTGGGAGACACTTTGTTGCATGAGTGTGAATCAATTTGGTATGAGTTTGCAGCATTTTGGAGCGTGAAAACACTAATCGACA
>NW_020642710.1:674-919 GCF_003573695.1 Papaver somniferum
GATTTAATACCTTATGCAAAGACCTTATCCTTGATACTTGGAAATTCGTGCTACTCTGCTGCGAGTGAACACAAATCGTCATGCCATACCAACATTAAGGGTTCAGCCGGGAACATAGCACAAAAAGCATTCAAAGAAACTCATATTAATTGAATGTAATCAAGGCGCCGAAATTTGTAGAGCATCTGGGATTGTTGCTACATGCGCCAGTCTGGATAAATTTCATGTAAATATATTGAACGGCT
>NW_020642711.1:0-611 GCF_003573695.1 Papaver somniferum
ACGCCTTTAGTCTCCCTGAAATTCCTAAAATAATTCCACAAAGTTTCCGTGTTCACTTCAACCTCTGTTTCCTTTTTCCGAATTATCCAGCCCAATTTTATCGATTCCAGCGCACATACCAAGCCTGTTATGCTCAATCACGTCCAGCCCACAAATTTCAGCGATTGAATCTCTCTAAAACACCTTCGAAATCAATCCCCAACTCTGGTTCGTCTGCAACATTTTTTCCCGCCAATTTCTGAGTTTAAAAACGATGAAGATGACCTCCCCTTATCCTGTGCTGGTCTCCCTTTAGCAGCTGCCTGGAAATGGGTCACCCCATAGTAATTAGGTTACCCCTTATCCAAAGTGAGAGTCCGTATAGTAATTTTCTCCCACGAGCGCAAAAACCACTTTTTTAGCCAATTTCGCCGCAAAAGCTTATTTCTCCAAAAATACCTACAGGGACATAAAAAGCCATAATAAATATAAAATCGAGCACTAATAATATATACAATTGAGATTATATAAGACACAAAAATGTGCCTATCAACTTTTCATCAAATTTGTATTTGCTAGTCCTCGAGCAAATCAAATAGAAAATAAAATCCTAACTCACTGTCGCAGGCATC
>NW_020642711.1:623-1000 GCF_003573695.1 Papaver somniferum
AAAACCACATCTTTTTGCAATAAGTTGCAAAGTGGTGATGCTATCTTGGAAAAATCCTTGATAAATCTACGATAAAAACCTGCATGACCAAGAAAAGAGCGTATCTCCCTCACCGTAGTGGGAGGGGTTAAAGTACGAATAAGGTCTATCTTAGATTTATCAACTTCCAAACCTTTAGAAGATATTATATGGCCTAAAACTATGCCATGAGTTACCATGAAATGGCACTTCTCCCAATTCAGCACAAGGTTTGTTTCAACACATCGTTCAAGGATTAGTGACAAATTATGCAAGTAAAGGTCAAATAAATCACCAAAGACACTAAATTCATCCATAAACACTTCGATTATGTTTTCAACATATTTTGAGAAGATACT
>NW_020642712.1:0-603 GCF_003573695.1 Papaver somniferum
GACCATTTAAACAGAGAATAAGAAAAATTGCAACAACTTACCATTCCCAAATAGAAGAAGAATTACAGAAAATGCTTGAGGCAAGAATTATAAGAGAATCTAAATACCCAGAATGGATAGCGAATATGGTCATTGTTCCAAACAAAAACAAGGGAATCAGGATTTGCATAGATTTCACTGATTTGAACAAAGCTTGCCCCAAAGATAGTTTTCCGTTACCCGATATTCCTCAAATGGTGGAATCTGCAGCGGGAAATGATATGGTATCATCTTTAGATGGGTACAAAGGGTATAACCAAATTCCTCTCGCTGAAGAAGATCAAGAACATACTGCTTTCTTTGCCCCTAGAGGTTTATATTGTTACACGAAAATGCCATTTGGTTTGCGAAATGCGGGAGCGACATATCAAAGAATGGTAGAGAAGGTATTCGCAAAATGGATACATAAAACATTAGAAGTGTACGTGGACGACATGTTAGTAAAGAGTAAAGAATCTAAAGACCATGTACAAGACTTGAGGGAGATTTTTGAAAAAATGCGGCAGTATAACATTAAATTGAATCCTGAGAAGTGTACTATTGGAGTGGCATCGGGAAAAAGTT
>NW_020642712.1:614-1000 GCF_003573695.1 Papaver somniferum
AGTATAACATTAAATTGAATCCTGAGAAGTGTACTATTGGAGTTGCATCGGGAAAATTTTTAGGCTACATTGTATCAAAGGAAGGAATACAGGTTGATCCAGAAAAAGTGCAAGCAGTTCGTGACATGCCAACACCAGCAACAATAAAAGATTTACAGAAGTTGAATGGGCTTCTAGCTTTGCTGGGGAGATTCATTTCGCGATCATCAGAAAAATGCAAATATTTTTTCGATATACTCAAGAAGGGTGCAAAATTTAAATGGAGTGATGAATGTGAAAATGCTTTTCAAGGAATCAAATAACATCTTATGAATACAACTATTTTTCAAAAGGCAGTACCAGGAGAAGAATTATTGATTTACCTTGCGACAACGTCGTATGCGTTA
>NW_020642713.1:0-462 GCF_003573695.1 Papaver somniferum
CCCGGATTGCTGACGTCATCAGGATTTTTAATAAAAGTGAAAATACCATAATTACCCTACAGTATTTAAAGCTGTTTTATACGGTAACAGAACCAGAAAATCAAATCAAATTAGTTTTTAGCTCTCTATTCTCTCTGCTCTCGTGGATTTTTTTCTTCAGAAACAGAATTAGGTTTTTTCTTCACACGAAATTGTTCCATTGAAGAACAAGAGTTTGTTAGTCTGTTGCTGTGTTCAAGAAGAGACGAAGAACAAGGACTCATTGTTGCTTTTTCTCAATTTATTGATGTTATTCAGTGGATTTCAGATCTGACGATTTTGAGACGATGCATTAAAGAACAACAAATAGGTTTGTATCAATTTTATCTTCTGTTTGTATCGAATAGGTTTGATTCATTACCTTTTCTGATTGATTGTTTGATTTCTATCTTCTATTGATTTTTTGATTTTTGTTTTGTTTCG
>NW_020642713.1:473-1000 GCF_003573695.1 Papaver somniferum
TTTTTCTGATTGATTGTTTGATTTCTATCTTCTACTGATTTTTGGATTTTTGTTTTGTTTCGATTTTATTGAGTCTGAGAAGAAGAAGAAGACAGTTTGGAATAGAGAAATCAACGTAGGTACGAATTGTGATTTCGATCTAGTTTTCAATTCAATTGATTTTGATTGTTACAAGGGAATTGCAATCTAGTTTTTTCACTTTTTTTATTTGGTTTTGATACTGAGTATGTTTTTGTTGATGCTTACACAGGTTTGGTTGATACCGAGAAGAGGCACAGTAAGAACATTGTTTCAGAAGTAAGAAAACAATCAATCTAGGTAAGAATTTTATTTTGTTTTTGATTTCAGATCTGTTTTCAATTTTTTTTTGAATTATTTGTTCTTCTTGCATGTCCGATCTGTTAATTTTTGTTGATACTGAGAGGAGTATGAAGAAAAAATTTTGTTTCAGTAGAACAACTTCAATTTGATTTGTTAGACATGCTGTTTTTTTTACAGTATGTGTAACTTTAGGTTACACATATATA
>NW_020642714.1:0-1000 GCF_003573695.1 Papaver somniferum
TGTATCACACAGAAAAGTCTACAAGAATAGATAAATCTGTCTCCCACATAAATACCTACGAGTTTTGTTCCGTCTTTTGATAAATCAAGGTGAACAGGAACCAATTTATATACCAGACTTATATTCCCGAAGAACAGCCTAGAAATATCAATCACCTCACAATAATCTTAATCGACTAGCGAAACAAAATATTGTGGAATCACAAACGATGAAACGAAGATGTTTGTGACTACTTTTCTATCTTGCCTATCGGAGAAATTAATCTCGAGCCAATTTTATAATTGTACTCAATACGATAGAAACAACAAGATCAGATCATGCAACTACAGAGAAAATAGTTGGGTCTGGCTTCACAATCCCAATGAAGTCTTTAAGTCGTTAACCTACAGGGTCTCGGTAGAAACCTAAGGTTAAAGGAGAATCGACTCTAGCTTATACAACTAGTATCACACAGGAGGTGTGGGGATTAGGTTTCGCAGTTGCTAGAGTTCTCCTTTACATAGTCTTCAAATCAGGGTTTGCAATCAATGCTACCTGGGTAACAAAGCATTCAATATTCACCGTTAGATGAAAACCTGATTAGATTCAAGCTAATATATTTCAACTGTTAGATCGAATCTTAGCTTGTTCTACACAAATTAAATGCACGTTCATTTAGGTTAGCCATATGAGCACTTTCATATCAACCTTATTCATCTTCACCACAACTAGTTCAAATGACTCAAATGAACTAGTTAGAGAGTTGTTCAATTGCTTAGATCTCATAGAAGTATATAAGACACAATCGAAACAAAAACGATTTTGATTCACTCGAATCGATCCATGAACATTATAGCCACCGTTTGAAAATAAGCATTCCTTAGTTTATATATGTCTTAGTTCACGAATAAACCGTTTTTAGAAAATAACCCACTCAAGTACGCATACCGGTACGCATACTTAAGTACCCGGATTGAGTTTGTTTTCAGTTTACAAACTCCAACAGAAATTCACGGGATGT
>NW_020642715.1:0-537 GCF_003573695.1 Papaver somniferum
CTAACTAGTAGGATCAATTTATAAATTCACAAAAGATAAAACATTCGATTGGATTACACCTTGAGTGATCTACTACTTGGTGGTTCGTTAAACAGAATCTGGTAGGCGAGAACTTCTGTATCCAGTGATATAACAAATTTAGGGGATAGCACTGATCTAGTTGTTATTCCACGGTTGGTGATTGTTAGAGCATGGCTCGGTTGAACCCACCAAGCGTTGGTATGTCAAGTTTGGATGTCATATTTTAGTGAATCAAAACTCATGTTAAGAGTCGCTTGATTATGTACTAGAGTCAACTTTGTATAGGTTAGCTTGAAAGTATTAGGATATGAGACATTACAAATATTGCAAAGTCTTGAAGATGTGAAGAACCAAGGAGCTACAATGACAACAATCATCCTTCCACTTGAGGTTAGTGATATTTGACTTGAACTGTTTCATTCCCTAACGTATCTTTCAAGTCGTGCATATTGAAAACATAACCGCGAAGCATATTTGAACTCTAGATAGACATAGTGTTAAGGAATACAATATGAG
>NW_020642715.1:548-1000 GCF_003573695.1 Papaver somniferum
ACTGCGAAGCATATTTGAACTCTAGATAGACATAGTATTAAGGAATACAATACGAGGTTTATTGCTTAACCATTAAACTTTGTAGATAAGACATCGCCATAATCATTTGAATGCTATTGTGATTATGTATGGGTATGAGGTGAGGATTTCATCCTAGGTAACAATGTTTACATGTGTTCTAAGGAAGTAAGTTCATAAACTTGTTTGTGAACCGAAAAGGAAATTCCCAGGTGTTATTGGTTTTGTTATTCATTGCATATCTCATGAACAACCAATATGTGTGATTGAGTATAACCGCTCACGACTTGTTTGTGTTCTTGGTAGAACTATTCACAAAGGCCTGACTTATGTATTGGTATGACTTTTATTAGTGAAACCGATCTTAAGTAATCACCTGAGATGGTATGATCGGGTTTGTGTTTTGTCTGACCAAATATGGAAAAGGGGAACCG
>NW_020642716.1:0-555 GCF_003573695.1 Papaver somniferum
GAGGTCTTGAACGTGTTTGCCTGCTCTGATACCAATTGAAAATGCGGGGGTCTAACAACCACACCCAATATTTTGATTAGCAATCTGTATGGACAAACTCCAATATACTTTTATGAGAATCAACTAGACAGTTAGACTCAATCAATAGAAAAGTATATCAAAGAGTTCTTATATCTCTATCTCTTGATTTAAATCTTACTCAAGCAATCTGCGAGTCTCGATTAAATACAAGAGAGATAAACTTGGACGGTACCAAAGACCAATGTCCAAGGATCAATCAATTTCCAATCAACAACCAAGGGTTGGATTTCACTATTGATCGATACAACGCACAACCTGTGATATAATGCGGAATAGAAACAACACAGACACCAGAAGTTTTGTTAACGAGGAAACCGCAAATGCAGAAAAACCCCGGGACCTAGTCCAGATTGAACACCACACTGTATTAAGCCGCTACAGACACTAGCCTACTACAAACTAACTTCGGTCTGGACTGTAGTTGAACCCTAATCAATCTCACACTGATTCAAGGTACAGTTGCGCTCCTTACGT
>NW_020642716.1:628-1000 GCF_003573695.1 Papaver somniferum
TGCGCTCCTTACGTCTCTGATCCCAGCAGGATACTACGCACTTGATTCCCTTAGATGATCTCACCCACGACCATGAGTTACTACGACCCAAAGTCGAAGACTTTAATAAACAAATATGTATCACACAGAAAATCTACAAGGATATATAAATCTGTCTCCCACAGATAAACCTAAAAGTTTTGTTCTGTCTTTTGATAAAAATCAAGGTGAACAATAACCAATTGATAAACCAGACTTATATTCCCGAAGAACAACCTAGTATGATCAATCACCCCACAATAATCTAAATCGTATGGTAGAAAAATTAGATACTGCGGAATCACAAACGATGAGACGAAGATGTTTGTGATTTCTTTTTATCTTGCCATATCG
>NW_020642717.1:0-596 GCF_003573695.1 Papaver somniferum
CTTTAAGTCGTTAACCTGGTTTAGAATAAGAAACCAAAGGTTACAGGAGAATCGACTCTAGCTTATCACAACTAGTATCACACAGAAGGTCTGGGTATTAGGTTTTCCAGTTGCTAGAGTTCTCCCTTATATAGTCTTTCAAATCAGGGTTTGCAATCAATGTTAGCTTGGTAACAAAGCATTCAATATTCACCGTTAGATGAAAACCTGGTTTAGATTCAAGCTAATATCTTTCAACCGTTAGATCGAAAACTAGCTTGTTACACACACATGAAATGCACGTTTCTAGGCTTGTGTAACCGTACCCAAACTTGTACATTTGTTGGTTCAACAATAGTTAACCAAATGGTTAGCCATATGATCACTTTCATATCAACCATATTCTTCTTCACCATATCTAGTTTAAATGACTCAAATGAACTAGTTAGAAAGTTGTTCAATTGCTTAGATCTTATGTAACTACACAAGACACAATCGAAGCAAAAACGGTTTGATTCACTCGAATCGGTTCATGAACTTTATATCCACGGTTTGCAAAAGCATTCCTTAGTTTATATAAACATGAGTTCAAGAACAACCGATTTTAGATATAACCT
>NW_020642717.1:607-1460 GCF_003573695.1 Papaver somniferum
GCCACGGTTTGCAAAAGCATTCCTTAGTTTATATAAATATGAGTTCAAGAACAACCAATTTTAGATATAACCTACTCAAGTTCGCGGACTGGGTTCGGGGACTGGGTTAGCGGATTTAAGCTCACGGAAGGAGTTCACAAACTCCAGCAGAAATTCTCGGGTCGAGAACTTCCGCCAGTTCGCGGACTGAGTTCGCGGACTTGGCTCACGCCACATTCCGTTTCTCTTGATCAACAAAGTTCGCAAACTTTGGTTCAAGGAATAAGGACTTATACATATATGTGTTTCCACAACAATGCTTATATCCTACCAATGGTTATGTAATCTAAACTCTCATTTCAATCATTGAAACATTCTCAGAGAACGTTATATAGTCGTTATTCACAGACCATTTTTCGTCAGAGAAATTTTCAAAGTGATTGAAACATGACATTTGTCACTAGGTAAAGATGAATTTGGCTAAAGCGAAAGCTTACCAACACATATTTCGAGAATACAAAAAATAAATAAATTAAATTTTGTAGCTCCTATTCCATATTCCTAATCTTCAACATTACTTGAAATATTCGCCACTTCCAAGTACTCCAATGATCCCAAAGGTTGTAAGTTCAACATCATCGTTGTTGAAAATACATAGTTATAACAACGAGAAAACAAGAGTTCTCAATCATTGTTATACAGTGTCATAGTATCATTACACAACGTCAAAGTTCAATTGTATCACAACTTCAACAATAATACTATGGTGATATGTATCACTCCCCCTTAGTCAATACTCCATCTCACATGGAAACCACTCCCCCTTACATAATGATCCGAAAACCATATGTATTTGTAGTGTGAACTACATATT
>NW_020642717.1:1471-2000 GCF_003573695.1 Papaver somniferum
CCCTTACATAATGATCCGAAAACCATAGGTATTCGTAGTGTGAACTACATATTAATTCTCCCCTTTTTTGTCAATAAAATTGGCAAAGGTACAAGAACGTGATCCTAATGAAATTTCCGAAAGAGACATTTCTTGACCAAAAGAAAGCAAAAATATATCATCTAATTTAGATGCAATCATAAAGCCGAAGCTAAATGCATTCATCAAGGAGTTTGTAAAGATACAAGATAACCCCTATAATATTCCACAGCCGCACTCCCCACAAAGATTTGGCAATTAAGCGCAAGTTCAAAAAGAACTCTCCCCATAAAATGTCATTCCCGAAAGAATAACAAGAGCGACCTTAATTTCGAAAGAAAAGAAGGATTTCTTTGGACATAAGAAATCAGATACAAGTATGAATTTGAATCCAAAAATATTCAATCAAACTAACCACAAGAGAACCCATGATTAATTTAATGGACAAATGCTCAACATAAGTGAACTTATGGAGACTTAAAAACATACAATAAGATTAATCACAAAAGAA
>NW_020642718.1:0-388 GCF_003573695.1 Papaver somniferum
ATTAGCAGATTCCATCAAGACTTGTGTTCTGAGATTATAAATTCGAAAACCACGACTATCAGAAGCATAGCCAAGAAAGATACCTTCGTCACTTTTGGTGTCGAATTTCCCTTTCTGTTCTCTATCTTTCAGAATATAACACTTACTTCCAAACACCCTGAGATAGTGTAGGTTGGGTTTCCTTCCATACCATAACTCATAAGGAGTGTTAAGGGTTTTAGACCGCAGATACACATGGTTGATCAAGTAACATGCTGTAAAGACAGCTTCTCCCCAAAATCTTAAAGGTAAGTTTTTGTTGTGGAGCATTACCCTGGCCATTTCCTGGATGTTCCTATTCTTTCTTTCAGCAACTCCATTAGCTTGAGGAGTAATTGGTGGTGAATAT
>NW_020642718.1:399-1000 GCF_003573695.1 Papaver somniferum
GCCATTTCCTGGATGTTCCTATTCTTTCTTTCAGCAACTCCATTAGCTTGAGGAGTAATTGGTGGCGAGTATTGTTGAATGACTCCCAGTTCATCACAGAACTCAAATACCTTGGTGTCTTTGAATTCAGTGCCACGATCGCTTCTAATTTTCTTTAGTTTGCGACCTTGTTCGTTCTGGATCCTTTTAACAATAATCTTGAATTCACCAAGGGTTTCATTCTTATGAGATAGGAATGCAACCCAAGTAAATCTGGTGTAATCATCTACCATAACTAAAGCATACTTCTTACCGGCAACAGTGGGTTGTTGAATTGGTCTGAAGAGATCCATATGAATTAAATCAAGTGGAGCTTTAGTGAGAATGTCTCGTGATGATTTGTGGTGAACTTTCGTTTGCTTACCCTTTTGACAGGCACCACATACACCTTCAATCTTTGCATTGATTTTGGGAACGCCTCTAACAAGTTCTTTGTTAATGATCTTAGTTAGAAGGCGATAATTGATGTGACCAAAACGCTCATGCCAAAGATGTGTAGATTCCACCTTAGTCAAATTGCAGCGGTTGCTGAACTGAGTATCAAGAAGATAACAGTTGTTTT
>NW_020642719.1:0-790 GCF_003573695.1 Papaver somniferum
AACTTTTGAAATCAATCATCCGTCAGTTCGCGGACTGGGTTCGCGAACTTGGCAAAGCCAATTCCTCTGGTTTCTCTCAACCAACAAAGTTCGAAAACTTCGGATTAAGGAATACATGGTTATGTTATCTAAACTCTCATTCCAACCATTGAGACATTCTCAGAGGACGTTATATATCCGTTATTCACATACCGTATTGCGTCAGAGCAATTCTCAAAGTAATTGAAACTTTTCATGACTTTCGTCACTAGGTGAAGATAAACTTGATCAAAGCAAAACGCTTTACCAACACATGTTTTCGAGATATAGATATGCGAGATATACTCAGCTCGAAATATCAAATGTGTATGATCCAGTCTATATAGCATACGACTTTTTGTCTCATAAGAAGTAGGATATAGAATAGATAGAATTTTGAGTGATAGATAAGTTCAAGTCTCCACATACCTTTTTGTTGATGAAGTTCCACGGTTCCTTGAGTAGATCTTCGTCGTTGTATGATGAATCGCGATGAAGTCCTTGAGCTCAACTACACTTTTCTATCCTAGTCCGAGACTAAGCTATAATAGACTAGAAATCAAGACTTATAGTTTCGATCACTAACATTGACAAACATGCTTGAGATAGAAACGCATGCGAGGTTGACCGAGCTATGCTCTAACAGTTAGCATTTATCAATTAGTATCATATTAAGCTTCGTTTATCTAGGCTGCACTTCTGGTTGTATAAGTCCGAATTTTGAGGATAGCCAGACTTTTGTCAAGTTTCTATCGATTTCCATCACATGGAT
>NW_020642720.1:0-300 GCF_003573695.1 Papaver somniferum
AAGATTTGACACTCTCACCTCAAAGCAATAACAAAATACAATGTAAAACTGACAAATTTGTAAGTTTATCATTTCAGATAAGTATACATGGTCTTCACTGTATGAACCCTTGGGGGAATTTCATGATATGAAATATACACTACAGGTGGACGTTTGATAGACGCATTTATGTGTCTAACATAGCTCATTTGTATATATTGTTAGTACTCGATATTGTACTTATTTGATTATTTTATGTATTTGTAGGTGTTTTTGGAAAATAATCACTTGCGGCGAATTTGGCTAAAAATGTGGCATTTG
>NW_020642720.1:500-879 GCF_003573695.1 Papaver somniferum
CTACCTTAGAAGAAACTCTCACTATGTTAGCAAATAACCATGAAATGCTATCAAAGAACCACCTTAGCTTTCAACAAGAAACTAGGCAAGAGTTGAAGAATAATTCCCAGAGTCTTGCCAAGTTAGAACTTCAAGTAGGACAAATAGCTAAGTTTATAAGTGAGAGAGAAGATGGAAGGTTCCCTAGTCGTACTGATCCCAATCCAAAAGGAGAGAAATCGTACAATCATGTGAATGCTGTCACAACCCTAAGGAGTGGAAAGAAAGTTGACAACAAGGTCGCCATGCCTGATAGTGAACATGCTGTAGTTCACCCTGCTGAGCCAGAAAATGAGGAGACTGATAGAGTCTCCAAGGAGACCAATGAGGGTCCTGTTGA
>NW_020642721.1:0-363 GCF_003573695.1 Papaver somniferum
TGATACCCATTTATAGTCATTATATTTTGGACTCACTTTTAACGATGTGGTAGCACATTGAGTCGGATTCTGGACAAAGCAAGGAGATCAAAAACAAAAACAAAACAAAGAGAACAACTATTAAATTGGGCCAAACACTGCATTCTAGTTAATCAGAACAGTACTGATTAAAGATTTTTCGTGGGGTTGTAGTAATGAGGTTCAAACTCTCAGACTTGTGAAGGTGAAGGATTTTTAGATTTATAAAAATTATATACAAAAATATTGACAAATTGGTAGAGAGGTACTGGGACTAATGATTCGGCCAATCTTCATAACATAGGGCTCAATGATTTATTCTCAACAATAATCGCTCAAAACATA
>NW_020642721.1:563-769 GCF_003573695.1 Papaver somniferum
AAAACCTTGACTTCTAATTGGTCACAAGTATCCAAAGAGCTATGAGGACATACATATTCTCAACCTATCTCCAAGTAACTAGAATACCAGAGAAATTAAAGGTGTCAGCTCTAAAGCTGACTGAAGAAAAGGGGAGACACATCCGCACGACTGCTAGATAAAGAGATATCCGCTACACAGCTAGATAAACATTGTAAGATGCGTCC
>NW_020642722.1:0-453 GCF_003573695.1 Papaver somniferum
TGACTTCTTTATCTTGCCTATCGGAGAACTCTCACGATCTCAAGCCAATCAATTGATTGTACTCGTACGATAGAAGATGCAAGATCAGATGACACAACTACAATAAAAGTAGTATCGGTCTGGCTTCACAATCCCAATGAAGTCTTTAAGTCGTTAACCTGATTTTAGAGAAGAAAATCAAAGGTTAATGGAGATCGACTCTAGCGGGCGCACTAGTAGCACACAGACGTGTGGGGATTAGTTTTGCACCATGCTAGATGTCTCATTTATATAGCCTTCAAATCAGGGTTTTGCCTTAGGTACAAAGCAATCCTTATTCACCGTTGGATGAAAACCTGATCTAGATTCAAGCTAATATTTCTCAACCGTTAGATCGAAAACTTAGCTTGTCACACACACTTGGGTAGACGTTTACTGGGTTTGTGAAAACCATGCCCAAACGTGTACGTGTAT
>NW_020642722.1:464-1000 GCF_003573695.1 Papaver somniferum
TATTTCTCAACCGTTAGATCGAAAACTTAGCTTGTCACACACACTTGGGTAGACGTTTACTGGGTTTGTGAAAACCATGCCCAAACGTGTACGTGTATGTTGATTCAACATAGTAACCCAAAAAGTTAACCATATGAGCATTTTATATTAACCTTGTTCTTATTCACCATAACTAGTTCAATTGACTCAAATGAACTAGTTAAAGAGTTGTTCAATTGCTGTGAGATCTTATGTAACTACACAAGACACAATTGAAACAAAGATGATTCGATTCGATTGAATCAGATCATGAACATTATAGCCACGGTTTGCATAAAGTATTCCTTAGTAATTTAATGTCTCATGTTCAGAGCACATATTTAGATCATAACCTCTTAAGTTCACAAACAAGTTCGCGGACTTAAGTTAATAGGTTGAGTTTTCCAAACCCAGCAGAAATTCTCGGAAAGAGAACTTCCGCCAGTTCGCGGACATAGCACACAAACGAGTTTTGGAAAATCTAGCAGAAATTCTCGGTCGAGAACTTCCGACAGTTC
>NW_020642723.1:0-502 GCF_003573695.1 Papaver somniferum
CCCCACTCCTTACGTGTGATACTAGTTTGCGTGCTAGAGTCGATTCTCCTTTAACCTTTGGTTTTCTTCTTCTAAAACCAGGTTAACGACTTAAAAACTTCATTGGGATTGTGAAGTTAGACCGATACTACTTTTATCGTAGTTGTGTGATCTGATCTTGTATCTTCTATCGTAACAGTACAATCATATTGATTGGCTTGAGATCGTGAGAGTTCTCCGACAGGCAAGATATAAAAAGTAATCACATACATCTTCGTCTCGTCGTTTGTGATTCCACGACATCTTGTTTCGCTACCATACGATTCAGATTGTTGTGAGGTGATTGATTAATCTAGGTTGTTCTTCGGGAATATAAGACCGGATTATCAATTGGTTCCTGTTCACCTTGATTATTATCAAAAGACGGAACAAAAACTTTTAGGGTTTTTCTGTGGGAGACAGATTGATCCTTTGATAGACTTGTCTGTGTGAGACAGATTTGTTTATTGTTAAAGCCTGCGAT
>NW_020642723.1:513-1000 GCF_003573695.1 Papaver somniferum
AAGACAGATTGATCCTTTGATAGACTTGTCTGTGTGAGACAGATTTGTTTATTGTTAAATCCTGCGATTTTGGGTCGTAACAACTCTTAGTTGTGGGTGAGATCAGCTAAGGGAATCAATTGCGCAGTATCCTGCTGGGATCAGAGGCGTAGGGAGTACAACTGTACCTTGGATCAGAGGGAGACTGATTGGGGTTCAACTATAGTCCAGTCCGAAGTTAGCTTGGAGTAGGCTAGTGTCTGTAGCGGCTTAATACAGTGTGTATTCAATCTGGACTAGGTCCCGGGGTTTTTCTGCATTTGCGGTTTCCTCGTTAACAAAATTCTAGTGTCTGTGTTATTTCTATTTCTGCATTATATTTGTTTATATAATTGAAATAATACATGTTGTGCGTTTGAATCAGTCAATTGGAAATCCGACCTTTGGTTGTTGATTGATATTGATTAATACTTGGACATTGGTCTTTGGTACCGTCCAAGTTATTCCT
>NW_020642724.1:0-486 GCF_003573695.1 Papaver somniferum
TTGTATCGGTCTGGCTTCACAATCCCAATGAAGTCTTTAAGTCGTTAACCTGGTTTAGAAGAAAAAACCAAGGTTAAAGGAGAATCGACTCTAGCTTAGCACAACTAGTATCACACAGAAGGTGTGGGGATTAGGTTTCCCAGTTGTTAGAGTTCTCCCTTATATAGTCTTTCAAATCAGGGTTTGCAATCAATGTTAGCTTGGTAACAAAGCATTCAATATTCACCGTTAGATGAAAACCTGATTAGATTCAAGCTAATATATTTCAACCGTTAGATCGAAAACTATCTTATTACACACAAATGAAATGCATGTTTCTAGGCTTGTGTAACCGTACCCAAACTTGTACATTTTTTGGTTCAACAATAGTCAACCAAATGGTTAGCCATATGATCACTTTCATATCAACCATATTCTTCTTCACCATAACTAGTTCAAGTGACTCAAATGAACTAGTTAGAGAGTTGTTCAATTGCAAGGAAATCT
>NW_020642724.1:497-1000 GCF_003573695.1 Papaver somniferum
CATATTCTTCTTCACCATAACTAGTTCAAGTGACTCAAATGAACTAGTTAGAGAGTTTTTCAATTGCAAGGAAATCTTACGTAACTACACAAGACACAATTGACGCAAAAAAGATTTGATTCACTCGAATCGGTTCATGAACTACATAGCCACCGTTTGCAATTTGCATTCCTTAGTTTATATAAGAATAAGTTCACAAACATCATTTTTAGATATAACCTACTCAAGTTCGCGGACTGGGTTCGCGAATTAAGTTCCCGGACGGAGTTCACAAACTCCAGCAGAATTTCTCGGGTCGAGAACTTCCGCCACTTCGCGGACTTGGCTCATGCCACCATTCCGGTTCTCTTGATCAACAAAGTTCGCAAACTTCGGTTCAAGGAATAAGGACTTATACATATATGTGTTTCCACAACAATGCTTATATCCTCCAATGGTTATATAATCTAAACTCTCATTTCAATCATTGAAACATTCTTAGAGGACGTTGATATTCTATAGTT
>NW_020642725.1:0-533 GCF_003573695.1 Papaver somniferum
CGAACTTTGTTGATTGAGAGAAACCGGAGGAATTGGCTTTGCCAAGTCCGCGAACTCAATTTGCGAACTCAGTCCGCAAACTGGCGGAAGTTCTCTAACCGAGAATTTCTGCTGGGATTTTCCAAAAACTCGTTTGCGTGTTTAGTCCGCGAAACTATTCCGCGAACTGGCGGAAGTCTCCTTGCCGAGATTTTCTGTTGAGTTTGGAAAACTCTGCTGGTTGTCTTAAGTCCGCGAACTTGTTGGTGTACTTGAATGGGTTATGATCTAAAGATGTGCTTTGAACATGAAACTTAAATTACTAAGGAATGCAGTATGCAAACCGTGGCTATAAATTTCATGAGCCGATTCAATCGAATCGAACCATCTTTGTTTCAATTATGTCTTATGTAGTTACATAAGATCTCATAGCAATTGAACAACTCTCTAACTAGTTCATTTGAGTCAATTGAACTAGTTATGGTGAAGAAGAACAAGGTTAATATGAAATGCTCATATGGTTAACCTTTTGGGTTACTATGTTGAACCAACAT
>NW_020642725.1:544-874 GCF_003573695.1 Papaver somniferum
TAATATGAAATGCTCATATGGTTAACCTTTTGGTTTGCTATATTGAACCGACATACACGTACACGTTTGGGCACGGTTTTCACAAACCCAGTAAACGTATATCTCAAGTGTGTGTGACAAGCTAATTTTCGATCTAACGGTTGAGAAATATTAGCTTGAATCTAAATCAGGTTTTCATCTAACGGTGAATGTTGATTGCTTTGTACCTAAGGCAAAACCCTGATTTGAAGACTATATAAAGGAGACATCTAGCATTGGGCAAAACTAATCCCCACACGTCTGTGTGATACTAGTACGCTTGCTAGAGTCGATTCTCCTCTAACCTTTGGT
>NW_020642726.1:0-533 GCF_003573695.1 Papaver somniferum
TTACTAAGGAATTATTTATACAAACCGTGGCTATAAAGTTCATGAGACGGTTCATCGAATCGAATCATCTTTGTTTCAATTGTGTCTTGTGTAGTTACATAAGATCTCATAGCAATTGAACAACTCTTTAACTAGTTCATTTGAGTCAATTGAACTAGTTATGGTGAAGAAGAACAAGGTTAATATGAAATGCTCATATGGTTAACCTTTTGGGTTACTATGTTGAACCAACATACACGTACACGTTTGGGCATGGTTTTCACAAACCCAGTAAACGTCTACCCAAGTGTGTGTGACAAGCTAAGTTTTCGATCTAACGGTTGAGAAATATTAGCTTGAATCTAAATCAGGTTTTCATCTAACGGTGAATATGGATTGCTTTGTAATTAAGGAAAAACCCTAATTTGATGGCTATATAAAGGAGACATCTAGCATTGTGCAAAACTAATCCCCACATGTCTGTGTGATACTAGTGCGCTCGCTAGAGTCGATTCTCCTTTAACCTTTGGTTTTCTTCTGTAAAACCAGGTTAA
>NW_020642726.1:642-1000 GCF_003573695.1 Papaver somniferum
ACTTCATTGGGATTCTGAAGCCAGAACGATACTACTTTATCGTAGTTGTGTGATCTTATCTTGCATCTTCTATAGGACGAGTACAATCTTTGATTGGCTTGAGATCGTGAGAGTTCTCCGATAGGCAAGATAAAGAAGTCACAAACATCTTCGTCTCACTGTTTGTGATTCCTCGACAAAACGCATGTGTAGTCAGGAAGGATTGTAGAGAGGTGATTGATTAATCTAGGTTGTTCTTCGGGAATATAAGACCGGATTATCAATTGGTTCCTGTTCACCTTGATTTCATATCTTAAGACGGAACAAAACCTAGGGTTTATCAGTGGGAGAAAAATTTATCATTTGATAGACTTTTCTG
>NW_020642727.1:0-585 GCF_003573695.1 Papaver somniferum
ATTGTAATTAGGAATAATTAACTTTGTTGCTCTATACTAGCAGAGCAAGCTGTCTAGGAGCATTAATTATCCTGATACGAGCTTGTCGGTAACTCATATCCTTTATATAGTCAGGGTAAACTCGTTGTTTGTTCCTGAAGACGTTATCGCTCTATACTAGCAGAGCAACCTGTCTAGGAGCCGTCCATCTCGTGATACTATATAGAAATAATCACTGAAAGTATTCAGTATTCATGAGATATGTCGTTGTCCAGTCGTGAGACTACATATCTACATGTACTCTGAGAGAAAGTACTCTCCGTTGAGAATTCGATGAGAGACCCGTGTCTCGATACTCACGTCTGATTGCTGAATCAGAGCTTCGTATAATTATGAGTTTACGAATTTAGCCTTTGTCGAAAATCCACCATCTACAGTGTGGTAACACATATGTGCGTAAGTCCTATTCCTTAATCCGAAGTTTGCGAACTTTGTTGATTGAGAGAAACCGGAGGAATTGGCTTTTCCAAGTCCGCGAACTCAGTTTGCGAACTCAGTCCGCGAACTGACGGAAGTTCTCTTACCGAGAATTTCTGCTGGGATTTC
>NW_020642727.1:596-1000 GCF_003573695.1 Papaver somniferum
GTCCGCGAACTCAGTTTGCGAACTCAGTCCGCGAACTGACGGAAGTTCTCTTACCGAGAATTTCTGCTGGGATTTCCAAAAAATCGTTTGCGTGTTTAGTCCGCGAACTCAGTCTGCGAACCTAGTCCGCGAACTGGCGGAAGTCTCTTTGCCGAGATTTTCTACTGAGTTTGGAAAACTCTACCGGTTGCCTTAAGTCCGCGAACTTGTTGCGAACTTGAGTGGGTTATGATCTAAGGATGTGCTCTGAATTTGAAACTTAAATTACTAAGGAATGCAATATGCAAACCGTGGCTATGAAGTTCATGAGCCGATTCAATCGAATCGAATCATCTTTTTTCAATTGTGTCTTGTGTAGTTACATAAGATCTCATAGCAATTGAACAACTCTCTAACTAGTTCAT
>NW_020642728.1:0-358 GCF_003573695.1 Papaver somniferum
TTCGAGAGTTTGGGGGATTGAGGAGAACTGAGGAGCAAGAAATCACCATGAACAGCAAGCTTCCTGCTGCTGTTTTATGCTGCTGATGAAGATGAAAAACACGAAGAACAGACTCTCAGAAACCGTCGTTCTTCAACAGTGACAACGACAGCGGCTCGTGGGTCGTAGGTGTGGGTCTTAGGACCGTAGCGACAACAGCAGTTAGGTTTTATCGTTTATTCTGGACGCCTTTTGTGCGTCGCAGATTACAGTTTCACACCATTTTCTCTTCTTCTCTTTATTGTAAACACCAATTGAGCTTAATAAAATATTTTGAGAGGTATTTCACCATGATGAGCTAAACCCAACATTGGGACAA
>NW_020642728.1:558-1000 GCF_003573695.1 Papaver somniferum
CCCGGAGGACAAGTGTTATTCGGACTCTCTCTTTTGGATAAGGGGTAACCTAATTACTAAGGGGCACCCCCCAGGTCACCCCCAAGACAGCTGCTATTCACACCCCAGTTCTGGTTAGGGGAAGGACATCTTCTTCCCAAATTCAAAAACCAAAAATTTGCGGGAAAAAAATATATCAACTGGCAGATGTTTGTTGGAATTTTTTAACGTGTTCTAGGGCGATTCAATGGCTGATTTTTGGTAGGAAGTTGTGTTATGTCCTATCAAACACGTTTTGGGCTTTTGGTTCGATCAAATTTGGCCATAATTAGCTGGAAAATTCACGGAAGCAAAACAGGGAAACACGGGTTGGACACGGGATTGGAGAAGATTTGAGCGTGTTCTGATCATGCATGAGGGCTCTAGCAACGTTGTGGGTCGTGTGTAAACACTTCTAGAGTGA
>NW_020642729.1:0-373 GCF_003573695.1 Papaver somniferum
AACCAATTGATAATCCGGTCTTATATTCCCGAAGAACAGCCTAGATTAATCAATCACCTCTCAACAATCCTTCTTGACTACACAAGCGGTTTGTCGAGGAATCACAAACAGTGAGACGAAGATGTTTGTGACTTCTTTATCTTGCCTATCGGAGAACTCTCACGATCTCAAGCCAACCAAAGATTGTACTCGTACGATAGAAGATGCAAGATCAGATTACACAACTACGATAAAAGTGGTATCGGTCTGGCTTCACAATCCCAATGAAGTCTTTAAGTCGTTAACCTGATTTTAGAGAAGAAAACCAAAGGTTAAAGGAGAATCGACTCTAGCGAGCGCACTAGTATCACACAGACGTGTGGGGATTAGTTTT
>NW_020642729.1:383-1000 GCF_003573695.1 Papaver somniferum
CAAAGGTTAAAGGAGAATCGACTCTAGCGAGCGCACTAGTATCACACAGACGTGTGGGGATTAATTTTGCACAATGCTAGATGTATCCTTTATATAGCCTTCAAATCAGGGTTTTGCCTTAGTTACAAAGCAATCCATATTCACCGTTAGATGAAAACCTAATTTAGATTCAAGCTCATATTTCTCAACCGTTAGATCGAAAACTTAGCTTGTCACACACACTTGGGTAGACGTTTACTGGGTTTGTGAAAACCATGCCCAAACGTGTACGTGTATGTTGGTTCAACATAGTAACCCAAAAGGTTAACCATATGAGCAATTCATATTAACCTAGTTCTTCTTCACCATAACTAGTTCAATTGACTCAAATGAACTAGTTAGAGAGTTGTTCAATTGCTATGAGATCTTATGTAACTACACAAGACACAATTGAAACAAAGATGATTCGATTCGATTGAATCGGCTCATGAACTTTATAGCCACGGTTTGCATAAAGCATTCCTTAGTAATTTAAGTTTCATGTTCAGAGCACATCTTTAGATCATAACCACTTAAGCTCACAAACAAGTTCGCGAACTTAAGGAAATCGGCAGAGTTTTCCAAACTCAGCAGAAAAT
>NW_020642730.1:0-661 GCF_003573695.1 Papaver somniferum
TCATTGGATGCTCATACTTCCTATCAAGGCGTTCGACATAGGCTAAAAACCCAAGTGTCGTAATTTGGCTCATTGGCGAGTATTTCCTTAAATGGAAAACTTAAAGTTGGAGAGTAGGCCAACTTTTGCGCGGAAAGAGTTTGTAACTGCTTTGTCAGTTACTGTGAGAATCGAGTTGAGCTTGTTCAAGTACTATGAGTTTTCCTGGCCTAAGTAGCACACCACTTACAAATGGATATCCGGAAGACTGTCTGGGACGGTGGGCAGACAATGCGACTGATCATCCCCACACATTGGAAACTGGCCAATGGTGTGCATTGTCAGGCCCGGCTTGCATCCCACTTACGAGTGGCAACCTGGATGACCGTCAGGGACGGTAGGAAACTGGAAGATATTCCACACAGTACCCTGTTAAAATCTTGTCATTACAATGACATATTCAACCTTGTGAACTTTAGGGATTTTTGGGTGGTGGATGGGACGCCATTCAGGATACCTTGTCGAGATATCCTCTTGGCACTGGACAATTGCGATTCTTGGTATTGTTGTGGACACTTTTGGATGCCTGGGCAGGTGGTATCGGACATGTGCTCAGAAGGTCTAAATTTTTTTTCATGACGACTTAAAGAAACCCATGATTTCAAAGCATCTGGTATGGTAC
>NW_020642731.1:0-359 GCF_003573695.1 Papaver somniferum
ATATGGCTAACCATTTGGTTAACTATTGTTGAACCAACAGATGTTAATGTTTGGGAACGGTTCGTAAACCAAAATTGGACATTTCATTTGTGTGTAACAAGCTAAGTTTTCGATCCAACGGTTGAGAAATATTAGCTTGAATCTAATCAGGTTTTCATCTAACTGTGAATATTGAATGCTTTGTTACCAATCTAACATTGATTGCAAACCCTGATTTGAAAACTATATAAGGGAGAACTCTAACAACTGGGAAACCTTATCCTCACACCTTACATGTGATACTAGTTGCATAGCTAGAGTCGATTCTCCTTTAAACTTTGGTTTCTTCTTCTAAACCAGGTTAACGACTTAAAGACTTC
>NW_020642731.1:370-984 GCF_003573695.1 Papaver somniferum
ATTCTCCTTTAACCTTTGGTTTCTTCTTCTAAACCAGGTTAACGACTTAAAGACTTCATTGGGATTGTGAAGCCAGGCCGATACTACTTTTCTTGTAGTTGTGTGATCTGATCTTGCATCTTCTATCGTACGAGTACAATTGAAATAATTTTCTTGAGATTTTATATCTCCTATAGGCAAGATAGAAAAGTAATCTCAAACACTTCGTCTCATCGTTTGTGATTCCACAATATCTTTTTTCGCTGCGTCGATTAAGATTATTGTGAGGTGATCAATAATACTAGGTTGTTCTTCGGGAATATAAGACCGGTTTATTGATTGGTTCCTGTTCACCTTGATTTATCAAAAGACGGAACAAAACTCGTAGGTATATTCGTGGGAGACGAATTTATCTATTACCGTAGACTTTTCTGGGTGATACAGATTTGTTTATTAAAGTCTTCGACTTTGGGTCGTAGCAACTCTTAGTTGTGGGTGAGATCATCTAAGGGAATCAAGTACGTAGAATCTTGCTGGGATCAAAGGCGTAGGAGCATAACTGTACCTTGGATCAGTGTGAGATTGATTAGGGTTCAACTACAGTCCAGAACGAAGTTAATTTGGAGTAGGCTAGT
>NW_020642732.1:0-409 GCF_003573695.1 Papaver somniferum
CATATCTTATCCATCCAATGAACTCTTGAGTAAATTGCATCTTCAATATATTGCAAATAATAGATTTCCAGCTAAAAGTTTCATAAGTTTTCCGATGATCAATCTTAAGAGTTCATCAAGAAGAGCTGATGAGTGCTAAAAAGTGCATATATTTATCCCTTTTTGTTGGCATTTAACTCATCCTTTGTGCATTAATTCTACATTTTATCCCATATTCTGTATTTTCATTGTTTTCAAGAATAAATATTTTTCTTACTTAATTTTATATTTTTAGGTAATAAATAAAGTTTGGATGAATTGCGGAGCGGAATAGAGCAGAAAAGTAGTGAAAAGCCGGGAGGAGTTACGCAAGGAAGCCGCGAAGAACGTTGTGCACAAAACCAAGAGGCTAGGAATGGTCTTGAAGAAG
>NW_020642732.1:609-1000 GCF_003573695.1 Papaver somniferum
CATCATCATCACTCACAAATCCCTCTAACGTGCCCATCATTTCCTATTCACTGATTTCCCCTAGTCTAGGGTTTTGAAAATTAGGGAAAAAGAATTGATGGACATGGAAGAGAAATTAGGTGAAGCTAGAGACAAACTGACACATGGGAATGGAGTAGGAGAACAAGAAGAAGGATGGGTCAGTGTGGATTGAAGAGAAATCGCATCAAAGAAGGTAAAATCCGAAACCCTAATTTCTCTGCCAAATTAGGTATTTGGGAAATTGCCCCCAATTTTCAATTGAAAAAAGCATGAAGAAGAACAGAGATGATAGGGGTATGGTTGAATTAAGTGAATTAGGTGAGAAACCCTAATTATGTACTGTTTGATTTTGGGGATTTTTGGGAAAGAA
>NW_020642733.1:0-401 GCF_003573695.1 Papaver somniferum
TTCTTAATGTAACCTCCACCTTCTATCCCAACCAACCAAAGAACAAGCTAGTCAAGTTTCGTTCAGTATTCTAAAGTGATTGGCAATCGTAACTTCCTATCAAACACCTTGAAGATCGAGGCCATACATGTATTGGTAGATCGTGCGCGTGCAAATTTCTTATCACTATGTGAATTGTGCTAGAATCAGGGTGCCTAAATAGCTAGACTAAGACTCCTAATAATTATACATATTTGCACAAGAGTCAACATTTCAAGGTAAATGAGCTCCATTTTTATGATTTTTATCATTTTTCTAATTTTTTTGGAATTTTTCAATTTTTTCAAAAGAAGGAGTTCTTGTTTTCAATTATGGCATATTATCAAAGTATCTACTCTATACCCCCAAACCTAAACTAAACA
>NW_020642733.1:601-1000 GCF_003573695.1 Papaver somniferum
TGGGAGAAGGGTGCGTTTGGGTAGCTGGTATAGGGTTTGGTTGCTAGGGTGTTAGGCGGCTTCATCAAATTGGATGAACAGCGAGGATGAGCCGTGGGATGTGGAGCTGGTAGGTAGATCGTACGGTGATGCGGAGGCAAGCGGGGAGCGACCGTCGGATGAAGGGATACAACGAAACGAACGGTGCTAGATTAGGTTAGGTGCTGTAGTGTAAGGCGGGGATATCAAACTTTGATGAACAGCAAGGGAGCAACCGTTGGATTCAACTACCATCTAATCTGAAGGCTTGGAATTTCAGCGCTGTGGTGCTTGGCAGAGACTTCAGATTTTGATGCTCTATGAAGGAGCGACCGTCGGATGCTTCTGAGAACTGATCTGATGGCTGAGAACGGAGGCGTT
>NW_020642734.1:0-277 GCF_003573695.1 Papaver somniferum
CTGGTGCTGCCATTTCCTAGTATGCATACAACAAAAAATGTAAATTAGACCCCAAAGGTAAAAATCAAAGTTAGGTGACCCACCAGATATTCCCTTAATGGCAGTTCTGTGAGGGGTAATAGACTTAATTAGGATTAGGTGTTGAAAATAGGTCTTGGTAGTGTAATTATGGTTTGAAAGGATGAAATCAGACGCATGGCTTTGAAGAGGCGTGGTAGGATCTTAAAGATGTAGAAAATAAGAGTAAAAGAAAGCCTACTTGTTAAACCGCAAGTGC
>NW_020642734.1:288-574 GCF_003573695.1 Papaver somniferum
TTGGTAGGCTCTTAAAGATGTAGAAAATAAGAGTAAAAGAAAGCCTACTTGTTAAACCGCAAGTGCACGGTGTCGGTTGTAGTTTGTGCAAGAACGGGTCGAATCCACAGGGACTTGTGTGTGTAGTTGAAGTTTCCTAAGCTAAGCAGTGATAGTAAGTGACACTGGCAGTGACAGTGGCAGTGACAGTTACAATGGCAATGAGCCAAAGGCAGTGAAGTATAGAATGAAGGTACTAGGGTCTTTGAATCTACTTCTTGATCCTAAACTAAGGCAGATCCTAATC
>NW_020642734.1:774-945 GCF_003573695.1 Papaver somniferum
CAGCTCAGCAGCAGCCTTGGCAGCAGCAGAGGCTGGCAGCAACAACAGGAAGAGCACCAGAGGCTCAGCACCAGCAGCAGCAAGCGCAGCAGAGCAGCAGCAAGCGCAGCAGAGCAGCACAACAGTAGTTGGCAACAGCAGCAGCAACAGGCAGCAGCAGCAACACAGTTC
>NW_020642735.1:0-446 GCF_003573695.1 Papaver somniferum
GTAACATTTCTTTCCTTCAACCCAATCTCCCTTTATGATTCCTACACCATTGGGGTGAGGGAATTTGATGCATTGATGGAAATTTGAAGCTACACCTAAAATCCTATGTAGCCAAGGTCGTCCAATTAATGCATTGTAGGGTGATTCTACATCAACTACACAGAATGAGATTTCAGAAGATATTCCCTTCAATAGAATTTGCATAGTAACCTCCCCTTTAGGCTTGTTAGCAGTACCATTAAAATCATATATCTTATATGTTGAAGGTATAAGATCATCATCTCTTCCACCCATGGTTTTATAAGTATGATAAAATAAGATGTTCACAGAGCTTCCAGTATCGACTAGGATTCTATTGATTTCCCATGAATCTTCAGCTTCATCATCCTCATCTTCTTTTGGTTTTGGATTAATTTCTAATTTTATTACCAATGGATTGTCATGCA
>NW_020642735.1:457-1000 GCF_003573695.1 Papaver somniferum
TATCTTCTTTTGATTTTGGATTAATTTCTAATTTTATTACCAATGGATTGTCATGCACCTCTTCTCCTTCGGGAATTTCTTCTGCGGTAAAAGAAATGATCTGTTTCTGCCATTCATCTAGTCGCGAAATTTTCGCAATATTCATAACCTCTCTACCATTATTATCTCTTGCGAACACTCTACTTAAAACATTATCATGAAAATCTTCAATTGTCTTATATGAATGTACGATAGAGTGACAGAATATATTTTTAGCTTTTGCACCAATTTCTATGAAGAATGTTTCTTTCTTTTTCATCGTATTCGCTTTGTGATGTTCTGGCGGTGGTGGTAATGGTTGAGATTGTGGATGCCCTACCAGAAAGTCGTTTAGTTTACCTTGATCTATCATTCTCAAAATAATTCTCTTTACATTTCTGCAATCGTTTGTGGTATGTCCATGAAAATGATGATACGAACAAAATTCATGACTTCTGTGATTTGGGGGCGGTTCCGTTCCCATGTTCCATGGTGTTGGTATATTCTCCATCAAAATTATAGCTT
>NW_020642736.1:0-552 GCF_003573695.1 Papaver somniferum
TGCCTCAGTGATTTAAGTGTAAGGGTTTTGGCCATTTCGCTAACGAATGCCCAAATCGTAGATAATACACTGGGAACAAAGGTCTAGCTGTGACACTTGATGAGATGTCTGATACATACGATTCTGATGAAGACATGAAATCAAGTGTAGGACTTCATTGTGAAAACATCGAATTTGATACTTGCAGCAATACATATATCAACCTCGATGGGTTCGGAAAAGAAGAAGTCCCAATCAAGCTGGAAGATTCGATTAACCCATCCCTTAGAAACTCTGTTTGTGATAATTCGGGATCAACTATGTGTTTAGTTGTTGTCGCACCACGGATGCATGAATGTTATCCTAGTTTGACGTGCTCGTTTTGTTCGATGAAGGGATACGAACTATCAAGGTGTTACAAGTATAAACATCAAGTGAGGCACGCCAACAAGCTTCAACGAAGAGCTAATCATTTAGCAAGAAAACTTAAACTCGCTCAGAAGACTGCTGAGGTATGTAAGATTTGAGAAAAAAGTATGGTCAAATCATTTTGATAGATATAAACTTGTGGAT
>NW_020642736.1:563-1000 GCF_003573695.1 Papaver somniferum
GGTATGTAAGATTTTATCTTCGTTTAAGAAGCCAGTTTCCAAAGCAAGACCATTTGAGAAGAAAGTATGGTCAAATCGTTTTGATAGACAGAAGTTTGTGGATTCCTCTCCTGAGGAAAATGGTGGGAAAATTGTTGTTCACCAAAGCACAAATTAATTGTGTTGATTGGGAAATCTTGTCTCATGTGCCTGTTCAAAAGAGACAAGATCATGAACGCACAGGCTTTAGGAAAGGGTGTTTTCTTAGGTTTCCTGTTTTCTGTCTATCAAGGGTTATTATCGACAATTCTACTCTTTATAGGGTTTAGATTTGAACGACCACGAACCTGTTTTTAGGTTTCGAACCCTACATTCCTTTTTCTTTGTGACATTCTTTATATCTCAAGACTGCTTTATGAGATTGTGAATTCCATCCACAAAAATCAGTTGGTTATAAC
>NW_020642737.1:0-340 GCF_003573695.1 Papaver somniferum
TGAAGCCGAAAATCCCACTGTTGTGAATATCCCTCTAACTCCTAATGCCCATGTTGCTCCATATCCTCAGAGGTTAGTTCGCCAACAGATAAGCACCCACTACAATGAGATGTTAGAACTGTTCAATAGAGTCAACATCAACATTCCTTTTCTTGAGGCAATTAAGCAAATCCCTGCATATGCCAAATTCCTCAAAGACTTGTGCACACAAAAGCGCAAGATTAATGTGCACAAACGTGCTTTCTTAGCTGAACAGGTGAGTTCCATCATTCTGAACAAAACTCCACCTAAGTTTAGGGACCCAGGTTGTCCAACAATTTCTTGCACTATAGGAAACCAC
>NW_020642737.1:540-912 GCF_003573695.1 Papaver somniferum
TTGAAGCTACTTGATGCGGGTATCATATATCCGATTTCAGATAGTAAATGGGTTAATCCCATTCAAGTTGTGCCTAAGAAGTCAGGCATTACTATAGTTCGGAACGAAAAGAATGAGTTAGTCCCTTCACGTACAACCACAAGATGGCGAGTATGTATCGAATACAGGAAGTTGAACACAGTAACAAGAAAAGATCACTTCCCCCTTCCCTTCATAGACCAAATGCTAGAACGTGTGTCTGGACACAGTCACTACTGTTTTCTAGATGGCTTTTCCGGTTATAACCAAATTCACATTGCACCGGAAGATCAGGAAAAAACTACATTCACGTGTCCATTTGGGACATTTGCTTTTAGACGTATGCCCTTCGGG
>NW_020642738.1:0-1000 GCF_003573695.1 Papaver somniferum
TTACACTTTCTATAGTTGAATTAATCATAATTACATTTCCGATCAATTGGTCATAAACAAGGTCTATCGTTACCATTTTTATGAAATTAAAAGAGCTTTAGTCAAAGTCAGATCATGATTCAAATTTAATTCAAAATACAAGTGTTATAGATGTACTTTTACTTGTGGATCGAAGAGTGCTTCCTCTTTTGCGAAAAACCAGATTGTTAATTTTGTCAATAGCATAATTACAAAGTTTTGGAACATTTTGACATGATACTTTGCAACAAAAAAATGGAAAAAAAAAACGAAATTGGCAAGATTAGGTCGATATTGTGGTATTATTTTCTTAATATTGTTCATTCAATAAAACTAAAATGTTAAAATCCATTTTTTCTTTTTTACAATTTTTATTTTTTTCTCTTGTGGATCAAAGAGTGCTTCCTCTTTTGCGAAGAACCAGATTGTTAATTTTGTCAATAGCCTAATTACAAAGTTTTGGAACATTTTGACATGATACTTTGCAACAAAAAAATGAAAAAAAAAAAAAAACGAAATTTGCAAGATTTGGTCAATATTGTGGTATTATTTTCTTAATATTATTCATTCAATAAAACTAAAATGTTAAAATCCATTTTTTCTTTTTTACAATTTTTATTTTTTTCTCTATAAAATTAAATACCCGTTGTTAAAGCATTGCTCAGTCGAACTCACAAGTGTTGTTATCTCAAGCTTGTTGTCAAAACTATATCTTGATTTCTAGTCTACAATTAGTTAAGTATCTGTCTAGGATAGAGGTAGTTGACAAATGAACCAGTCACCATTTGCGTTCTACCGTTTGAAGGCGAAGATCAACCGAAGCTTCTGGAGAACTTCATCAACAAAAGGTAAGTGAAGAAAGAACCACATATTTCTCAATTTATATTCACTTTTCAATCCTTGAGACGTTTGTCGCATAACTAATTAGACTAGCTTGCATATACAAGAATTTCGATTCAAGAACTAATTATTTAGTTTAAGG
>NW_020642739.1:0-151 GCF_003573695.1 Papaver somniferum
TATCACATCTTTCTGTTCGGTGTTGAGGATACATTTCCTAATGATTTGGTCTGGGCAGTACTTAAACAAATATGGGTCATCCCAAAGGAAATGTTTAACTTCAGCCAAGAATTTAGAGCGGTCTTGTCTCGACCAACGTGAGGGCATCCTA
>NW_020642739.1:351-661 GCF_003573695.1 Papaver somniferum
TCTCCATCACCACCATCTTCTCCCCCAAATCACTCCACCATCTTCTCCCCCCAAATCATTCAACCATCACCACTCGAGCCATCATCACTTAGACCTACTTTTCTAGCCACTTATTACATCAACTCATAATCGTTTCATCTCACATGAACCCTAGGTTAGGAGTCGATGAAATAGGTGAGGTTAGAGAATAAATCGAAGGCATGGGTAGTATCAGCAGACGACAAGGAAGCATGGGTGAGAGCTATCAATCGTTTTCAGAGATTAGGTAAGGATTTTTTGTAAAACCCTAATTTCACTGATTTGGGGATTT
>NW_020642739.1:861-1000 GCF_003573695.1 Papaver somniferum
TGTTTTGTCATCTTTGCTTTGTTAACTGTTTTGGTTCTTTGCAATTGCCATATTACTTTGCCCTGCTCACTGCCATAGTGCCTTGTCTCCATTGCTAGCTTAGGAAAATTTCTCGTATGCTCCCACTCCCTGTGGACTG
>NW_020642740.1:0-519 GCF_003573695.1 Papaver somniferum
TTGTCGATATCATCCTAATCAAAATATAAGTTCTCATATTATTTATTTAACCCTTATTTTATAAGTGAATGAATACTACCGCCAAACTACATGAATTAGAAATAAACAAGATGTACAACTCTATGTTGTCCATTGATAGCAAGTACAGAAAGCTACAGACTTACCTGCCCTGTCATGAATATTAACACATCTCCTTCTGGTTGTCGGGTGTGTATATCTATTAAGATCAATTTGTTCAGTCAGTCCACAGAGAGCTAGTCCAAAAATCGAGACAACGCCTCTTCAACATAGCAATACAACAATGATTCTAAGACTTCAACCTGTAAATGATATGCTGTCACAAAATGAAAACTCATGCAGTTCTTTAATCCTTCTCCACTATTACCACAAGTAGCAGAAACATAAGGAAGATTATAGAGTTGACGTCGACGGACAGACTAACATTAATAGGCCTCATGCAAGGTATCAAGCAACTCCAACAAGACAGGTGTATGTATATATCAAAACACTAGGTTTTAT
>NW_020642740.1:530-1432 GCF_003573695.1 Papaver somniferum
AACGGACAGACTAACACCAATAGGCCTCATGCAAGGTATCAAGCAACTCCAACAAGACAGGTGTATGTATATATCAAAACACTAGGTTTTATAAAGGTTTTCCGGAAGTTCTCAATCTTCAGATACTGATGGAGTCAGAAATTAACTTGCTATGTACATGTATCCCCTTTGCCTTCCAGAGAAGAGAATGATGTTTGAAACATAAGTATTTTCTATTTCTTAGCATGGCCCGAGACTTCTACTAATCATACTCGCCAAAATTCATTATAATTCTAATCATATTTATTTCCCCTTCCTGTATGGTAATTAATCATGCCAAAAATCCCATCACTTCACATTGCAAACATCCAGGCTAAACTATTACATTGTCACAAATCAATGCACTACACTCTAAAAACCATAGACAATAATAGGTACACTTATTATCAAGCAAAAACGTAAAACCAAATTGCTGAGCAGTATCAAGAAACATGGAAAAAACAGGCTGAAAACAGTTTATTAACAGTAACTAAGAATTGCACCGAGGAAGAGAAATTATTGTCGAATAAGGATCAAAGTTCAGACACATACTCAGAGCCTTATTTAAGCAAGCATCAAGATAGCTTGTAGGGCGCTCGCTGCTGTACAATATCTCCACAGGGAACAACTTCCCAGGGACAGTCAAAACAGGACAATTGGAGAAGAACTCCGATACCTTGGTACCATCCAGAGTTGCTGAAGTGATCAGAACCTTTAAATTAGATGACCTCATCTTTATCAATCGTTTCACCAATCCCAACAAAATGTCACTGTCGATAGACACTTCAAATTAGTCCACATCATTTCACTGAACTGGAGATGCATCTGACAAATAATCAATATAGTAGCATATCATGGTTAGAACCAAAATCATACTCTCATGA
>NW_020642740.1:1443-2000 GCF_003573695.1 Papaver somniferum
TCAAATTAGTCCACATCATTTCACTGAACTGGAGATGCATCTGACAAATAATCAATATAGTAGCATATCATGGTTAGAACCAAAATCATACTCTCATGATTTCGCTTGTTATGGAAGTGTCCGACTGAGCATGGTCCCAAGGCATACAAAATTTTATTTGGAGCAATAGGATGTCAAAGGGTCACTAGTTCTGCAGTCTTTACATTGCTGCAAAAGGATTACTAACCAACTTATAAATAGTAAGTTGATTTTTGAATCACTGAAGTGACAGTTAGTGGAACCAACTCGGGCAATGATCCTTTAGCATCGATGTGGGCAAACTGATGATCAATTTACTACCCAATCGAAGAACATCACAAATATACAATAATTCAAGCATGAAACATATCAAGAAACCAAACAAAACTTACGTGTTTAGACTCCTTTCATGAGCCTCATCCAATATGA
The DNA here is from genome assembly GCF_003573695.1 of Papaver somniferum. Taxonomy (NCBI): domain Eukaryota; kingdom Viridiplantae; phylum Streptophyta; class Magnoliopsida; order Ranunculales; family Papaveraceae; genus Papaver; species Papaver somniferum. The sequence goes on from NW_020642740.1 coordinate 1,891, forward strand.
TAACTGAATATTGCTTTAGCTCTGGATCTGAAAGGCTTTCACGGAGTAAAACTCCATCAGTAAGATATCTGCACAAATTTCACAATTCAGAATTAGAGACAAAAAAAAAA
>NW_020642741.1:0-842 GCF_003573695.1 Papaver somniferum
CCCCATAGGAACTTTTGTTCTAGACCATCGATGGAGGATGTCCGTGCTGATAAACGATATGTGGGTGTACGAACCAAGGTTTTGGTACTGTGAACTCAAGATTTGTTAGTGAGATGTGTTGAAATATAGATTAAATTATTTATTGGGAACATATAATTGGTTTTATGAACTCATGAGTCGAAACTTAAATGGATGAATTGTGAATTGATGTGTTAAATCCCAAATGGATGATTAGTGAACTCATGTTTACTTGTTGTGATGACAATATTAATTTTTGAATCATGTAATGAAATCTATATTATTTGATTTGTTGGAAAATATTATTGGTTTTATGAACTAATGTGCGAAAAATATTTCAATAAATTGTTGAACTCAAGTGTGAACCTATTATATATGTCTTGTGTGATATGATAGTGTGATTGCCAAGTTAAGAATTATTGGGAAATTACAACTTGTTTATGATATGGTTTGGAACATCAATTTGTATGTTGTATGAGAATGTGATTTTATAATAAATATATAGGCTTGTTTGAATGGCGGGGCACGAACCGAGGAAACTCGTGCATAAAGATAAAAAAATGAGTTTGTTTGATGGACATATAAGTAAATCATTGAAGTTGTAATGCGTTTTTGTTATATGTTTTTTCTTGATAAAATGAATATGTTTGAGCATCTTTAAAGAATTGGGAATGCATTTTATTGAGCTGTCATCTCACCTCAATTGACATCCTTGCAGATTTATTAGAGTTGCGCAACGGAGGCTAGAAATGAGTGACTTAGTGATTGTGTTGTTTCCTTGTAGTTGTTTGGTTGAAAAATGTTAAAGATTTATATGCTTAAAT
>NW_020642742.1:0-374 GCF_003573695.1 Papaver somniferum
GGCTTCGGTAAGCGAAAGAGCCAATCTTGGTCGGTCAAGATAGCGTGCTCGTGTCCCCAAGGCGTCCGCGTCTCAGTCCTGAGAATTTTGATATTTTCTGGCGTGCAATTGAGCATCCATTCGAGAAAATATGCCAAAATTAGGGTTTCGACGAAACTGAGGAAAACACCATGAGATGATGGAAAATAATTATAAAATAAGGAGTAAGGAGGTGTGGGACCTCCGAGGCCAAGGAATGGTCGGCCGGTCGTGACCACGGTCCCGTGGTGCCATTTCCTTAATTTTATAATATTTTTGATGATTTTATGAAGAATTTTAAGAAATTTGATGAATTTAGGGAGTTTCCATGAATTGAAGGAGTTTTCATGAGTTCA
>NW_020642742.1:429-752 GCF_003573695.1 Papaver somniferum
AGAAATTTGATGAATTTAGGGAGTTTCCATGAATTGAAGGAGTTTTCTTGAGTTCAAGGAAGCAGAAAATATTAAAATAATAAAAACACGAGCGTGTGGGACCGTGGGGGCGTGTCTGGCCGTCTAGGGGCTCGGTCCCACGAGTTTTCATATTTTTTAAATATTTTTCATGATTTGAGGGAATTTTTCCTAATTTGAGAGAAATACCATGAAATCAAGGAATTTGATGAATTCAAGGAAAAATAAAATAAAATAATAAAACAAGGGGAGTGTGGGACCGTCTAGGGCATGGCCGGCCGGCTAGTGGCCCGGTCCCACAAGTT
>NW_020642742.1:763-894 GCF_003573695.1 Papaver somniferum
CCGGCTAGTGTCCCAATCCCACAAGTTTTCATAATTTTATTTATTATTTGATGATTTGTGCAAAATACCATGAAATCAAGGAGTTTTTTCATGAAATTAGAGAAATAATAATAATAATAAAATAATGAGGG
>NW_020642743.1:0-183 GCF_003573695.1 Papaver somniferum
CAGAGCTCTACTAAGATAGTTTCACGATGGACATCATACTCGGAGTCAGAATAATCACATGAAAAGATTAAGAAGATGGAAAGAAAAATGTAGATGGTTGAAAAGCGAACGGTGTTTCCCATATCTGTCTGAAGGCCTCTGCCAAGATGAACCTAACATAAATGACTGAGATACCGGTCTGAC
>NW_020642743.1:194-357 GCF_003573695.1 Papaver somniferum
AGCATTCACATGATGGTATGATTTCTCCCCTTTGGGATTAGGTTCAGTATGACTAGGGAACTTTCCATCTTCTCTCTCACTTATAAACTTAGCTATTTGTCCTACTTGAAGTTTTAATTCGGAAATACTTTGAGAAGTATTCTTCAATTCTTGCCTAGTTTCT
>NW_020642743.1:368-654 GCF_003573695.1 Papaver somniferum
ATCAACAAACTGGCAAATACAAGGGAACCAGCAGTTGACTACACATAACAATAACCATTTTTTTTTAACGGCATGAATAGATCTTTTTGATCCAAGCGCATGCTTCTTGTCAGCAGATTACAAGATAGTTCCCACGGGTCCTGCATTCCACGCTTGCTTAGGCGACGGAAATAGGGAGAACACACGCATATTGCTATCCAAGTGTTAATACTTATTCCGATTGGTCTAACTGGTCTGGTCTGGTCTGGTCTTTTTTTTTTTTTTTTTGGAAAAGGTAACTTAGTCA
>NW_020642743.1:665-911 GCF_003573695.1 Papaver somniferum
TAGCATTATGAGATTTTCCTCTAAGGCATAGATGTTTTTCTCGGAAATGTTCTGAAACTGAGTTTGACCCGAAGAGTTCTTAAAACCAAATCCTGGGGGAGGCTGAGAATTACTAGACTGTCCTTGATTCTGACCCTTAGACCAAGAAGAATTAGGATGGTTTCTCTAACCAGGATTGTAGGTCTCTGAGTATGGGTCAATCTTATGACGGTTCTCAAACCTAGCATTGTTATAGACAGCATGAGC
>NW_020642743.1:922-1365 GCF_003573695.1 Papaver somniferum
AAAAGTTTCTCCCATACCCCCAAACTTAAATCTAACATTGTCCTCAATGTTCTAAAGATGAAACTAAAAGCATGAACAAGGAGAAACTGTTACCATTTGAAGCGGAAGAGTTAAGGGAAGATATTACCTTGTTGCATGAGCATGAGATACCTCCCAAGAAGTGCTAAGTTTAAAGTCTTCAGCCAGACTTAGGAAAGGATTAGTCAACTCGAACCATAAAGTAACAGTCGAAATAACTGTGGGTCTTTAAAACGAAAAAGAGCTGACCAAAGGAAACTACAATAACCCAAGAAAGTGAACAAGAATAACATGCCCTTATCTAGTTTCCTGATTAAGATATTCATATCTAATTGTGGTTCAGGTTCTATGAAAGGGTCTAAATAAAATATTTTCCTCGGATGCATTTCCTCATAGGTTGGATCCAAATTATTAGGTCCTAGAGT
>NW_020642743.1:1376-1914 GCF_003573695.1 Papaver somniferum
CCATGGCTTTGGTCGAATAGTCTAAACCATCATAAATAATTTGTACGAGTTTCATCTTATCAAATCCATGGTGAGGACACTGAGATAGGAGATCATTGAATCTCTCTAAAAATCTATAAAGAAACTCTCCCTCTTGTTGCACACTAGCACTAATTATCTGCCTAACAGCTGCAGTTTTATGCTTAGGGTAGAATTTCATATAGAAAGCGGAAATAAGTTCCTTCCATGTTTCAATGGATTCAGATGGTGGGTTTTTCAGCCAGGTCTTGGCTTTATCTCTCAAGGAAAAGGGAAACATCTTAAGTTTCAAGACTTCATCAGTAAGGTCTTTTATTCTAATTGTCCCACAAATTTCCTCAAAGTCCCTAATATGGAAATAAGGGTTCTCATCATCTTTTCCTAAGAATATAGGGATCATTTGGAGAATACTAGGTTTTATCTCGAAATTAGCCGTAGTGGATGGAAATTTAATGCACGAAGCTCGGTTGGTCCTAGTTGGGAACATGTAATCTTTCAAAGTTTCCATCGATGGCACAAC
>NW_020642743.1:1925-2175 GCF_003573695.1 Papaver somniferum
GGGACTTTCTGAGAGTTAAAGGTAAGGCACTAGGGAAGTGATAATCACCCCCAAACTTAGAGTTTTCAGTGTCTCTAGATAGACCTCTAATTATTTCTTGAATTTCCGTATCTTCAGAGTCCTTAAAATATTCAAGAGATTCTTCTAAGTTATTATCAGGTAGTGCATCTTTACTCATCTCTACGGGTATATCTTCTTCATCTAATACTATTTTTTCTAAGTTGCTAGACTCTAAAACAGCATTTTCAGA
>NW_020642743.1:2186-2504 GCF_003573695.1 Papaver somniferum
TCTCAAAAGAACAATCTTCGAGCTCCCTGCTTAAATCAGAAGAACTACTAGGTTTTTCGCTAATCAATCGACCTAGAGTATCTCTTTTCCAAGCCCTATTAACAAAATCGGGCATACACTAAGAAAATAAAAAAGAAATAAAAATCCTAACAGGAAGGTTCTAGCAATCACACAGCAGGCTGACTCGACTTTACCATAACAAACCTAGAGATTTCTAGCAAACAACAAGCATGATGGCTCACTTAGATTGTTTCTAGACCAGCTTCTATCTCTCGAAGGGGAATTCGTTACAATTTAAGAAAACCCCTCTGGAATCAA
>NW_020642743.1:2704-2956 GCF_003573695.1 Papaver somniferum
TACTTGCGTATATTCTCCATTTAATCTGTCATTGCTCGCTGCCCATATTTAACAATAATTTCCATTTTTGGCTTCTACACACGTAAACTTTGATCCTGCACGCTCTAGTTAACCTTCCCCAAGCCTCCAAAGTCATAGAGCTCCTCCAAAACACTCCATGCATGGCAAACACACAATCAAACTCGTGTTACAGGACACGTTGCTCTGTTTTGAGCTCGTGACTCAAACCAGGATTTCCAGCCAATTCCGATA
>NW_020642744.1:0-399 GCF_003573695.1 Papaver somniferum
TCGAGCACATAATCTAAATATAGCAGAGACAAAGCAGTCAAATAACACATATTCCTCAGACGGCTCAGATTTGATGGGAGTAACCGCAACACAGCTCAGACAGGTGCTTGAGTTTTTGAATACAAAGAAAAATACGTCCCAACTACAAGGTAAGCAAACTAAACCGAATTGGATTATTGACACAGGAGCTACAAATCATGTCACGTGTAGAAGAGATGACATGATTGATGTGAAAGATATTGTGAAGTGTACTGTTGGACTCCCAGATGGGAAATATGCACAATCTGAGAAAATAGGGACTGTTATTCTACAGGGCGGTTTGAGACTTGATAATGTGCTTTATGTGCCTCAAATAACCTGTAACCTAATTTCTGTCACACAACTTATTGATGAATTAGT
>NW_020642744.1:599-1000 GCF_003573695.1 Papaver somniferum
GTTGTTGAGTGATGCAGAAAGGTATCGACGATTGATCGGAAGATTGATTTATCTGGCTGTGACTAGACCGGATCTAGCTTATTCTGTGCATATTTTGTCACAGTTTATGCAGCATCCAAGACAAGAACATTGGGAAGCTGCACTTCGGGTAGTAAGATATTTGAAAAAGAATCCTGGGCAAGGAATTTTGTTGCGCTCTGATAGTAGTTTAAGTTTGAAAGGATGGTGTGATTCAGATTGGGCAAGCTGTCCTTTGACTAGACGATCGTTGACAGGATGGTTTGTGCTTCTTGGAGATTCACCAGTGTCTTGGAAGACTAAAAAGCAGTACACAGTTTCTCGGAGTTCAGCTGAAGCAGAATATAGATCTATGGCTGCAGCTACTTGTGAATTGAAGTGGT
>NW_020642745.1:0-519 GCF_003573695.1 Papaver somniferum
GAACTTATTCTTTGTAATGTGACTACGATATTGGATCATCGAGCGAAGCAATGCTCAAATTTTATTTCCAAGATGGAACAAAGATTAAAAGTCACAAAAGATCTATATGTACCGAGAGCTAATCACCTTGTTAAATTCCAAAGATACCCATGCAAGTGGATATCATATGGAAACTCACAATGATGAGAATGTAATTGATTGCATCTTTTATAGTCTCTAATATATTTGGAAGGAAATATATCTTACAGAAACTAATGAGTCAATCTAGTGAAATGTAAATCACTATAGTATTTGGATTATTAAATCCATATTGACTCCGACGATGAAATGTTGGGAATTGATTCATATAGGCTTTGACATAACCATAAAGGCACTTTGGTTATGACATGATGTTTCATTTTGAAAGGAATCATACGTACATCACTGTGTTTGAGTGGACGAGACAATGGGAAAAAGATTGACAGAATGCGAAGTGACGGCATATCTCTCAATAAGTGTTTTCTAAAGTACTAGATGCAC
>NW_020642745.1:530-1000 GCF_003573695.1 Papaver somniferum
CTGTGTTTGAGTGGACGAGACAATGGGAAAAAGATTGACAGAATGCGAAGTGACGGCATATCTCTCAATAAGTGTTTTCTAAAGTACTAGATGTACAACCCCCTTCTCATTATGCTTTTAGGTAAGAAAACATATCACTCATCTTTCAAAGTCTTCAGTAAAACAGGATCGAGACCATCCTAAGATGCAAATGGTAAAATTTAAAAGAAAACAAGGTGAAATTCAGAAAATATAATGCGGACCATTAAAGTGACTTATGGCTCTGGTGAATGTTTTGACATTTTGGACTAATTATAGTCCCCAAGAAATTTGCGTTTGGAAAACTACTAGTACATATTTTACATGTAAGGACTCACCACCCCTTGTATTAGCTAGAGAGTATACATCAAAAGGACTTGATGGTTACTCCATGTTTAATAGGATCAATGTAGAGCATCCTATACCCCATGGTCTCGCAAAGGCTATCATCA
>NW_020642746.1:0-451 GCF_003573695.1 Papaver somniferum
TTCACACTTCAAAAACAGGTTCTTGGAAAGCTTGTTAAGGAAGTACAATGTGTCGCATAGGATTGCAACACCCTACCATCCACAAACAAATGGACAAGCCGAGGTTTCCAACCGAGAGGTGAAATCCATTCTAGAGAAGACGGTGAATCCAACAAGGAAGGACTGGAGTTCGCGACTCAATGATGCTTTGTGGGCTTATAGAACCGCATACAAGACACCTATTGGGATGTCTCCCTTTATGCTTGTGTATGGTAAACCTTGTCACTTACCCGTAGAAATTGAGCATAAGGCATTTTGGGCTATTAAGCAATGCAATATGGAGTTGGATGGTGCTGGAAAGCAAAGGAAGTTGCAACTTCAAGAGTTAGAGGAGATTCGCAATGATGCATTTGAAAGCTCACGAATTTACAAAGAAAAGACGAAAGCATTTCATGATAGTATGATTACAAAG
>NW_020642746.1:462-1000 GCF_003573695.1 Papaver somniferum
CTCACGAATTTACAAAGAAAAGACGAAGGAATTTCATGATAGTATGATAAAGAAACAATTTTGCATTGGGCTGAAAGTGCTTTTGTTTAATTCTCGTTTGCAATTATTTCCGGGTAAATTAAGGTCACGTTGGATTGGACCTTTTATTGTGACTAATGTGTTTTCTCATGGTGCAGTGGAAATTCGTAGTTTAGCTACAGGAAATGAGCTTAAAGTAAATGGGAACCGGTTGAAACCATATTATGAGAATTTCTCTTAGGAAGTCGTGGAAGGAGTTAACCTTGTGAAAGTGCTCCCTCTGGAGGAGTCGTAGAAAGCATGGAGATAGTCGGGCTGACGACGTTAAACCAAGCGCTGCGTGGGAGGCAACCCATCGGTTTTGTATCTCTATCCCTTTTGTTTTTAGTTTTCTTAGTTTTCATATCATATCTTGCATTCTCATCTTAGATTATACAAAGTCATATACCTATAATGATAGTTTTGACGAATTCTCGTCAGAAAATTCTGACTGCACACTTGTTATGAAAATAGCTCTCAA
>NW_020642747.1:0-398 GCF_003573695.1 Papaver somniferum
ACGTAACAGACACAACCGAAAACTCTGGGATGAGAAATGCCAGGCTGATGATGTTTCAAAACCTCTAATGGAGATTTGAACTCAAGCACATGACTAGGCAGACGATTGATCAAATAAGTGGCCGTCAGAGAACCATGAGACCAGAATTTCTTTGGAACATGCATCTGAATCATAAGAGCACGAGTAGTTTTCAGAATATGACGTAGTTTCCATTCAGCAACACCATTTTGCTGTGAACTACCAACACAGCTAGTTTGATGGATAATACCATGACTATGCAAATAACCTGGAAGAGTGCCTTTGACAAACTCAGTGCCATTATCTGATCTAAAGATTTTAACCTGTGCATCAAATTGGTTGCGTATCATACAATGAAAATCCGCAAATACAGATGAAAC
>NW_020642747.1:598-782 GCF_003573695.1 Papaver somniferum
GATAACAACTGAGTAGGAAACGATGGAACAACAAGTGCATTAGATGGCGAACAATCTGGAAAAAAATGCACTTTCCCACTGCCCATCACAGGAGCAGTAGAGCCATTAGCAACTGACACATTTTTATGAGAGCTGCGAATAAATGCATGAAATGACGAAGGATCATTTGCCATATGATCTGTAT
>NW_020642747.1:793-1000 GCF_003573695.1 Papaver somniferum
TCCTGAATCAATAATCCAAACTTGGCGGTTGGAAACAGGCGTAGTAAGAAAGGCTAGTAGGTTACCTGAAGTATGGTTGGCCTTGCGCTCAGTCTTATTACCCAACTGGTTAAAGAAATCCTTCAATTGGTCTATGGTAAAGGATGAATTGTCAGCTACAGCAGCTCGAGCAAGCTTATTTTTGTCAAAAGTAGCTTTAAGATGAGG
>NW_020642748.1:0-149 GCF_003573695.1 Papaver somniferum
GTTTACATACTGTTTCTCACCGAAAAGATAGAAATTGGAATGCTAGGGATAACAACCTTTTGAGACATTAGAGAAAAAGACATTGAGATCCTTGAAATTCAGGAGAGAACTTGTTCCTTTTAGAGGGTAACCGTGATGGACCTAACCAT
>NW_020642748.1:349-513 GCF_003573695.1 Papaver somniferum
ATCTTTCTAGCACTGGTTCAACTCATCACACGTAATTAGTCCAGCTGTGTAGCAGATGTCCCTCTCATCTTTATCTCTCTCCTAATCTTATCCAGCTGTAAAGCAGCGGACGCATCTTACAATGTTTATCTAGTTATCTAGCGGATATCTCTTTATCTAGCAGT
>NW_020642748.1:713-957 GCF_003573695.1 Papaver somniferum
CGTATTGTTGGTACTCGTTTTCGTCCTTATTATGGTGTTTTGTGTATTTTTAGGTATTTTTGGAAAATAAATATTGTTGGAAAAATCGGCTCGAAAAATCACTCGGAACACCCCCGGAGGACACTTGCTATACGGAGCCCAGATTTGGTTAAGGGGCACCTCAATTATTAAGGGGCTCCCAAAAAAGGCATCTGCTATTCGCACCCCACAACTGGTTAGGGGGACACCATCTTCTTCGTTTGAA
>NW_020642749.1:0-288 GCF_003573695.1 Papaver somniferum
CATGCCCATGTATTTTATTATTATTATTTTTAGGATTTCCTTCATCCCATGAAACTCCTTGATTTCATGGTATTTCTCTCAAATTAGGAAAACCCCTTCAAATCATGGAAAAATACATAAAAATAATAATATAAAAATTAGGAAAACACGTGGGACGGGGCCCCAGGCGGCCGGCCATGCCTCAGCCGGTCCCACACGCCCATGTATTTTATTATTATTATTTTTAGGATTTCCTTCATCCCATGAAACTCCTTGATTTCATGGTATTTCTCTCAAATTAGGAAAATC
>NW_020642749.1:302-1000 GCF_003573695.1 Papaver somniferum
TTATTATTATTATTATTTCCCTGATTTCATGAAAATTCCTTCAAATCATGGTATTTTCAAAATACATAAAAAATAATAATATAAAATTAGGGAAACACGTGGGACCGGGCCCCAGCCGGCCGGCCAAGCCTCAGCCGGTCCCACACGCCCATGTATTTTATTATTATTATTTTTAGGATTTCCTTCATCCCATGAAACTCCTTGATTTCATGGCATTTCTCTCAAATTAGGAAAATCCCTTCGAATCATGGAAAAATACATTAAAAATACATAAAAATTAGGGAAACTCGTGGGACCGGGCCCTAGCCGGCCGACCACGCCTCCACGGTCCCACACGCCCTTTTTTTATTATTTTAATATTTTTTTGCTTCCCTGAACTCATGAAAACTCCTTCAATTCATGGAAACTCCCTAAATTCATCAAATTTCTCAAAGTTCATGAATTTCTCATAAAATCATCAAAATATTATAAAATTAAGGAAAAGCCACCACGAGACCGTGGCCACGACCAGCCGACCATTCCTTGGCCTCTGCGGTCCCACGCCTCCTTATTCCTTATTTTATAATTATTTTCCATCATCTCATGGTGTTTTCCTCAGTTTCGTCGAAACCCTAATTTTGGCATATTTTCTCGAATGGATGCTCAATTGCACGCCAGAAAATATCAAAATTCTCAGGACTGAGACGCGGACGCCTTGG
>NW_020642750.1:0-353 GCF_003573695.1 Papaver somniferum
TTATGTCGATGTCTTATCTACAAAGTTTAATGGTTAAGCAATAAACCTCGTATTGTATTCTTTAATACTATGTCTATCTAGAGTGTTCATGCTTCGTAGTTTTGTTTTCAATATGCACGACTTGAAAGATACGTTAGGGAATGAAAAATTTCAAGTCAAATATCACTAACCTCAAGTGGAAGGATGAAATTGTCGTTGTAGCTTCTTACTTCTTCACTTCTTCAAGTCTTCTTAATACTTGTAATGTCTCATATCCTAATACTTTCAAGCTAACCTATACGAAGTTTACTCTAGTACATAATCAAGCGACTCTTTAAATGAGTTTTGATTCACTAAAATATGACAACCAAACT
>NW_020642750.1:553-876 GCF_003573695.1 Papaver somniferum
GAAGGGCATACGTCTATAAGCAAACGTCCCAAATGGACACGTGAATGTAGTTTTTTTCTGATCTTCTGGAGCAATGTGAATTTGGTTATAACCGGAAAAGCCATCTAGAAAACAGTAGTGATTGTGTCCAGACACACGTCCTAGCATTTGGTCAATGAAAGGGAGCGGGAAGTGATCTTTCCGTGTTACTGTGTTCAACTTCCTGTAGTCGATGCATACTCGCCATCCTGTGGTTGTACGAGTAGGGACTAATTCATTCTTGTCGTTCTGAACTACAGTAATGCCTGACTTCTTAGGCACAACTTGAATGGGACTAACCCATT
>NW_020642751.1:0-381 GCF_003573695.1 Papaver somniferum
TTTTGCAATCAATACTTTTAATCACAAAGAATTATATTGATGTTGATCTACACAACTAATCAATAATCTACCACAAGGATAAACCGATTATAGTTTGATCCTCTATACCGAAACAAGTATTGTGCACACCAAATATTATGAACCCCAAATCAGAAATCTTCAATATCTTCTTTTTCTTCAGATCTTCTTAGATCTTCAATAAATGCCTGCACACAACAACTGGAATATCTTGTGATGAATCACGCACAGAACGGAGTCTGTTAACAATGGATTATCACAACTTCACAAGACGTCTTTAGATCTACAAACAGTCTAAAGATCCATGTTGAAACTTCGATCTAGTTTGAGTGAATCTTATATCAGAAGAGAAGATTCTCAAGC
>NW_020642751.1:392-1000 GCF_003573695.1 Papaver somniferum
TCTACAAACAGTCTAAAGATCCATGTTGAAACTTCGATCTAGTTTGAGTGAATCTTATATCAGAAGAGAAGATTTTCAAGCATAAAAAAACCAGGTGCAATCAAAGTTCAACCACCGTTAGTCAATCAAATCAATCGAAATACAAGATAAAACACAATTATCTAGTTTCCCACCAACGGTACTAATAGAGCTTCTCAATCCCAAAGAAGACTTTTAACTGAGCGTCCGTAAGAGATTTCGCCTAAATAGGTTACTCTCTTCTCCGAATAGGTGGCTTCACTAGTAACAACACAACCGAGGAAGTTTGTTGTCACGAAGGATTAGTTTGCTAGAAATGCAAACGTCGAGTATTTATAGGTAAGGAAGTTTGGACACCAAGGAATTTCCAAAATCGAAAATATTCTCAAGATATGCAATATATTCCAAATTCGTTTTCCATAATTCCTGGAAATGCTTTGTCCAAAATAATGACCGAAAATCTCTTTGGAAAATCTTCAACTAGTAAATGCACATTACTAATTCTCATTTTCCTAAAATAAAATTAAAAACCTTAAATAAAAGATTCTTTACTTATTTATGTTTCGATCCCGGGATTTTCTTCCTTTAGC
>NW_020642752.1:0-1776 GCF_003573695.1 Papaver somniferum
CCATAATATGCTGGTACAGTTTGTCCATCTTGTCGACATCTTGCTAGATCTGAACGCAACTGCATCAATCTTGGTCCGTTACCAATCGATAAATGCTGCTTCAAATCATCCCATGACTCTTTGACAGTATCAAAATAGGTCAAACTTGACCGAATTGTTGATTCAATAGATGTTAGAATCCATCCAATTAACATAGAATTAACACTCCACCAATCTTCAATACACACACTATTTTCCCCAGGCTCAGTAAGTTTTCCATCCAAAAAACATGTTTTACGTTTGGCTCGAAAGGCATTCAACATCGATCGAGACCATTCTTCATAATTATCACCATTGAACTTCACAGGAGAGATCAACATACCCGGATGATCCGAAGGGTGTAAGTAATATGGTGAGGTTGAATCAACTTTCCGTTCTTCAAATTTTGATTCGTTTCCAGTCATGATGCTAATCTTTTAGCACACTTTTCAGATTTCTGATTTTGATTAGGTTAAGTCGAACCTGGCTCAGATGCCATGAAACGACATGGTAAGAATATGAAGATTTTGTATATTGCCAAAAGCTTGATTACAAACAGGATATCCCTGTGTCCAAATAGGCGTAAACTCCTTTACAAATATGGTGAGGAATTTGTATGCAATGAATAACTTTCCTAATACAGAATATATGTCCTAACTACCGTATATACAAACATATATGCGAATCTCTTAATAGAAATGATTCCATCTAACAGTTTCAGTCTGTAGATTATAGGCAAGTAATTTATTGGTAACTCTAGCTAGACACGACTTTGTTGTTTGTGTTGCGCTCAACCAGTTTTATCCACGATAAACCCTTTTTTTATGACATTTTGAAGTGATTGGTTTCAAAGGGTAAATACACAGTTGAGTAAAGTTATCAAATCATGAAATCTCTTATTATAATGTACCAAAAGCATCATCAACAATACCCGTGCTACCCTATCAAAATTTCATGTCATGCAAGTATTTTTATGGAATATAAAACCTTTCAAGTTGAAAGCAAATTAAAACATCAAAAAAATGATCAGAAGAAATTAGATATAACTCGAATTCACTGGATTATAGCAAAGGAACCTGACTGCCTATCATTTCTGTATGCTGGCTCCGCCCCTTCTTGCCAACACAAAATTACCACTTGTTTTTTTCCTGGACCTTAATCAAGTATCAAGCATTTAAAATAAAGCATAGACTCGTAACACAAGTCTTCATAGTACAGTGTTCGTAATTCTTTGTTTTTGTTTGTTTTTAAGGCTTGTGATCATTACCGAAATGGTTGTCTTCTCATTCAACAATACCTATACCACCGGCGTGCACTTAGTTTGCTGGAAAAAGGCTTTCGGTGCAAGCATAAAATAGAAAAATACCCTTGAAGAATTTGACTGACGCATCAATTGAGGAGATTCCATTTGTTACGAACTTTTTACAGCTAAAACTTCTCTTTTTCCAATTGTAATAGTAGAATAAAAAATCATCGCTATAAAGGACTGGTCAGTTCCTTGAACTGTGCTTCCAATCGAATGGCGTCGTCAAGAAGGATCCTTACATCCAGCGGGACTCATATGAAAATCCTGTGAGGAAAATGTATGTACAGTTCCTTATGTGGCTCGAAGCAATTATGTAGACATAAGCAATTAATTAAGAAAAATCAAAGAATCTCAGTGTGGTTGCGAGAAATCTCAGAACTACACAATTATCTGGATTCACTCTTGATTATCCTAATTCAAAATAAATCATTTCTTTTGTTATATTGAAATTA
>NW_020642753.1:0-196 GCF_003573695.1 Papaver somniferum
CAAAGACCAATGTCCAAGGATCAATCAATATCAATCAACAACCAAAGGTTGGATTTCCAATTGATGATCACGAACGCACAACCTGTATTATTTCAATTATATAAAATATAATGCGGAAAAGAAATAACACAGACACCAGAAATTTTGTTAACGAGGAAACCGCAAATGTAGAAAAACCCCTGGACCTAGTCCAGAT
>NW_020642753.1:207-425 GCF_003573695.1 Papaver somniferum
GAATACACACTGTATTAAGCCGCTACAGACACTAGCCTACTGCAAACTAACTTCGGACTGGACTATAGTTGAACCCCTATCAATCTCCCACTGATACAAGGTATAGTTGTACTCCTACGCCTCTGATCCAAGCAGGATACTGTGCACTTGATTCCCTTAGCTGATCTCACCCACAACCAAGAGTTGTTGTAACCCAAAATCACAGACTTGATAATAAA
>NW_020642753.1:550-1000 GCF_003573695.1 Papaver somniferum
AAAAGTCTATAAGAGGATAAATCTGTCTCCCACAGATAAACCCTAGGTTTTGTTCCGTCTTTAGATATAAAATCAAGGTAACAGGAACCAATTGATAATCCGGTCTTATATTTCCGAAGAACATCCTAGATTAATCAATCACCTCTCTACAATCCTTCCTGACTACACAAGCGGATTGCCGAGGAATCACAAACAGTGAGACGAAGATGTTTGTGACTTTTTTATCTTGCCCATCGGAGAACTCTCACGATCTCAAGTCAATAAATCGATTGTACTCATACGATAGAAGATGCAAGATCAGATCACACAACTACGATAAAGTAGTATCGGTATGGATTCACAATCCCAATGAAGTCTTTAAGTCGTTAACCTGATTTTAGAGAAGAAAATCAAAGGTTAATGGAGATCGACTCTAGCGGGCGCACTAGTAGCACACTGACGTGTGGGGAT
>NW_020642754.1:0-152 GCF_003573695.1 Papaver somniferum
TTGCTCTGTAAGTTTTCTTATGTCGAGCATGACCAATTAAATTGATTACTTTTGTGATTAGTTTGGTTGTGTATTTCAATTAGATTAATTATGGGTTCTCTTGTGATTAATCTAATTGTATGTTTTTGAGTCTCCATAAGTTCACTTATGTT
>NW_020642754.1:352-570 GCF_003573695.1 Papaver somniferum
TGATACATATCATCATAGTATTGTTGTTGAAGTTGTGATACAATTGAACTTTGACGATGTGTAATGATACTATGACACTGTATAACAATGATTGAGAACTCTTGTTTTCTCGTTGTTATAGCTACGGATTTTCAACAACGATGATGCTAAACTTACAACCTTTGGGATCATTGGAGTACTTGGAAGTGACGAAGATTTCGAGTAATGTTGAAGATTAG
>NW_020642754.1:622-1000 GCF_003573695.1 Papaver somniferum
ATTACAAGTAATGTTGAAGATTAGGCGTATGGAATAGGAGCTACAAAATTTAGTTTATTTATTTTTTGTATTCCATATATATTGATAGTTTTATCACTAATATTAACAAAGGGAGAGATTGTCAGAGCATTGCCCGGTCGAACTCGCATGCATTGCTATCTCAAGCATGTTTGTCAATGTTAGTGATCAAAACTATAAGTCTTGATTTCTAGTCTACTATAGCTAAGGTCTCGGACTAGGATAGAAAGTGTAGTTGAGCTCAAGAACTCCATGGCAATCATCATACAAGACGAAGGACTACTCAAGGAACCGGTGGATCTTCATCGACTAAAAGGTATGTGGAGACTTGAACTTATCTATCACTCAAAAGTCTATTTA
>NW_020642755.1:0-606 GCF_003573695.1 Papaver somniferum
GTTCGCATACTTAGGTAGGTTACTTTCTAAAATCGTTTGTTCATGAACTAAAACATTTATTTAATAAGGAATGCAATCTTTGAAGACTGTGGCTATAATGTTCATGAATCGATTCGAGTGAATAAAAATCGATTTTTCTTCGATTGTGTATTGTATACTTCTACGAGATCTAAGCAATTGAAAAACTCTCTAACTAGTTCATTTGATTCATTTGAACTAGTTGTGGTGAAGATGAATAAGGTTGACATGAAAGTGCTCATATGGCTAACCATTGGTTAACTATTTTTGAACCAACTAGGTGTACACGTTTAGGTATGGCTACTCAAACCTAAATGAAGTTACATTTCATTTGTGTATAACAAGCTAAGTTCGATCTAATGGTTGAAAGATATTATCTTGAATCTAATAAGGTTTTCGTCTAACGGTGAATATTGAATGCTTTGCTACCAAGGTAACTTAGATTGCAAACCTTGATTTAGAGACTATATAAAGGAGAACTCTAGAAACTGGGAAACCTAATCCCCACACCTCATGTGTGATACTAGTTGTGTAAGCTAGGGTCAATTCTCCTTTAACCTTAGGTTTCTCTCGAGACCCTGTAGGTTA
>NW_020642755.1:617-1000 GCF_003573695.1 Papaver somniferum
TGATACTAGTTGTGTAAGCTAGAGTCGATTCTCCTTTAACCTTAGGTTTCTCTCGAGACCCTGTAGGTTAACGACTTGAAGACTTCATTGGGATTGTGAAGCCAGACCCAACTATTTTCTCTGTAGTTGCGTGATCTGATCTTGCTGTTTCTATCGTATTTGAGTGCAATCATAAGATTGGCGTGAGAATAATTTCTATGATCGAAAAGATAGAAAAGTATTCACAAACACCTTCGTCTCATCGTTTGTGATTCCATAATATCTTGTTTCGCTAGTCGATTAAGACTATTGTGAGGTGATTGATATTTATAGGCTGTTCTTCGGGAATATAAGTCTGGTATATCAATCGGTTCATGTTCACCTTGATTTATCAAAAGACAGAA
>NW_020642756.1:0-265 GCF_003573695.1 Papaver somniferum
AGATGAGAGTTCAAGAAGTCTATGATATTGAGACATACAAGTTGTGAAGAATCGAGCGGTAAAGTACTTACACCATGGCCTTTGTACTTGCATTTTTATTTTATCTTTATTTTGTATATGTATTATTTTCTCTTGTCTCAAAAAAAAAAAGAAAAAAAAAAACAAGAGAAAAAATTTAGGTTCATCATTAGTTTTAATATTTTGTTTGTTTTCATTTTGTATTTACTTTATTTATTTTACATCTCACATGGAAACTACTCCTCCT
>NW_020642756.1:276-1000 GCF_003573695.1 Papaver somniferum
ATAATACTACGGTGATATGTATCACTCCCCCTTAGTCAATACTCCATCTCACATGGAAACCACTCCCCCTTACACAATGATCCGAAAACCATATGTATATGTAGTAGAACTACACATTAATTCTCCCCATTTTTGTCAATAAAATTGGCAAAGGTACAAGAACGGGATCCTAATGAAATTTCCGAGAAGAGACGTTTCATAGACTAAAATAAAAAAACATACCAACTTAATTTAGATGCAATCATAAGGCCGAGGTTAAATGCATTCATCAAGGAGTTTTAAGATACAAGATAACCCCTATAAAATTCCACAACAGCACACCCCGCAAGATATTACCATTAAGCACAAGTTTAAAAGAACTCTCCCCCATTTGATGTCATTCCCGAAAGAACAACAAGAGCGACTTTACTTTCGAAAGAAAAGAAGGATTTTTAATTGGACACCAAAAACCATAGGAATGATTTTCTATATCCAAAACTCAATCAAATTAATCACAAGTAAACCCATGATTAATTTAATTGGAATACGCAACTAAATCAAACCACAAAAGTGATCAATTTAATTGATTGTGCTCAACATAAGTAAACTTACGGAGCTACGACTAAGGTAATCATACGGAGATGACTAACTTAATCGTCCACATACTCAACATAAGTAAAACCTTACGGAATATACGACTACATCAACCAATAGAACATGATTTGTATAACCATTCATATACTCA
>NW_020642757.1:0-328 GCF_003573695.1 Papaver somniferum
CTTAGCCTTCAATGATGCAAGTTGGTCCTCCTCCTGGGTTGACGCCCACGTGGGGAGTGGGATGCAATGAACTTTGTCTAATTCTTATCGCGGAGCTTCTCTTGGTTCAAATAACTCCAATCCATATATTGGTGCATAAGGAGACAACGATGGAGGAATTCGAACGACTTCTTTATTCAGTATAGTCTTCAGGCATTGGTGATATGATGAGTGCCAAATATTGTATATATTTATCCCTTTTTGTTGGCATTTTAACTCATCTTTTGGGCATTAATTCTACATTTTATCCCATATTCTGTATTTTCATTGTTTTCAAGAATAAATATTT
>NW_020642757.1:339-654 GCF_003573695.1 Papaver somniferum
CGCTTCCTTGCTGTGCATCGAAGATTGATATCTCCGCCTTACACTACAGTACCTAACTCCATCAAGTACCGTTCGTTTCGTTGTATCCATTCATCCGACGGTCTCTCCTCGCTTGCCTCCGCATCACCGTCCGATCTACCTACCATCTTCGCATCTCGCAGCTCAGAGTCACAGAACATCAAGACTCGATGCGTCCGCCTAACACCCTAGCAACCGAATCATTTAACCTCAACCAAACATCTCCTCCTTCCTCTCCATCGACCTCACCCCCTCTGCAGAGACACCATGTCCTGCCACCACCAGAACACCACCTCT
>NW_020642757.1:854-1000 GCF_003573695.1 Papaver somniferum
CCTTGCTTCATTTCAGCTTCTCCACAACCCTGCCCTTGGCCTTAGGCCTTGGTTCAATCTTGTTTTGTTTTGCTTTTGTTCACTGATTGTTGTTGTTTAGTTTTCATTTGCTTTGTTCCTTATTTTTGCCATGTGTTGCTTTTGCT
>NW_020642758.1:0-410 GCF_003573695.1 Papaver somniferum
CCCGAAGAAAAGGGGCAAATTGTGTACACATATATCTCACTATCAGACACGTGTATATAAAAAGATACGTGGAAAGCATGCAGGCCAAAACATCAAAACATGATGCGTCACGAAACACCAAATAAACCCCGAGGAGTTACTTTATCTCATCCCCAAAATAGAAGCTAAGATCAACGGTGGAGAGAAAGTTATATGACACGGACTGACAGGGGCAGAAGACACTTGTCTGACACGGGCAGACCCCTCAACTACCCACATTAAACACTCTGAGCAGTGTACGTGTCGACCAACCTGTGGAACGAGCGAGGATGCCTCTGCGGGATCAAGGGGCAAACGCAGACCTCCGCGTGATGGACGCAAGGACACAAGAAGATAAGGTTCCAACGGTCTTCAGAGATGGGTCCCACGTT
>NW_020642758.1:610-1000 GCF_003573695.1 Papaver somniferum
TAATGATTGATTGTGAGCGTTCGGACCCCCTCGCAGGTTTGTGTGCTCACAATTTGGCGCTAGAAACAGGGACTTCGTCCCGGTAAAAGATTTATCTTGTCCTGTGATTTCA
Source organism: Papaver somniferum (assembly GCF_003573695.1). Lineage (NCBI taxonomy): Eukaryota > Viridiplantae > Streptophyta > Magnoliopsida > Ranunculales > Papaveraceae > Papaver > Papaver somniferum. The sequence continues at coordinate 723 of NW_020642758.1, forward strand.
TTTTAAATTGGCACATGATTGCTCTGATTTATTAGCTCAGACCGTATAGATCATTCGTTAACTGTATTATGTTCAAAAACCCACCTTTTATCTTCGATAAGAGTTATTGTTCTAATCCGTCGGATTTACAATTTTCGTAGTTTTTATACTAAGGATCTCCTTTAATAAAACTTTAACCCGTATATTATAACTTGCGTGTATTAATTCTCTCTTGGAAGATTGTATTTCGCCAACTAACCCGCTTCACGCGGATATTCCCGTTTTTGTTGTTTGAAATA
>NW_020642759.1:0-309 GCF_003573695.1 Papaver somniferum
TTGGGCTTTAGGATCGTCCTAGCAGCTCACGTCCAAGCCCAGCAGCAACAGGTGGAGCAGAGCCCAGCAGCAGCAGCAACGGAGCCCAGCTGAAGCAGCGAAGCCCAAGAGCAGAAGTTGGTTCAAGCCCAGCTCAATTGGTTCAGAGCCCAGCAGCAGAGGATGCACAAGCCCAGTTGACAGCTTCAGTTGGCAGCCCAGTTGGCTTGGCAGCAGGCTTGGCAGCAGCACCAGCAGCAACAGCAGGCTTTGGCTTTGGCTTTGCAGCAACAGCAGCAGCAGCAGCTTGGCAGAGAAAGCACCAACAGC
>NW_020642759.1:320-712 GCF_003573695.1 Papaver somniferum
TGTGTTCTAGACTACTTGACTGTGATCATTCACCACTCATTGTGACTTACTTCCTATGGGTTGTGGACTACATGGACTTATTGGTGTGAAATGCAAAGACACACAAAAGCTTGCAAGTATACAAGGTCAAGATTTGTAATAAAAGGGTGAGTAGGGGTTTGTCCACAGGGAGAGGAGCATATAAGAAGTTTTCCTAGGCTAATAAGAGTGGCAATGCACTAAGGCAGTGAGCAAAACATGTAAATGATATGAACCAAGGCTTGGAAAGTAAAGCAACAAAGAAACAGCTAAGAGAGGCAGCAAATAACCAAGGCTTGGAAGCCAAGGGCAGGGTGAGTTCAGTGCACTGACTTGAGTGCACAGTAGCTACAAAATGCAAGAAAATGAAAGGC
>NW_020642760.1:0-180 GCF_003573695.1 Papaver somniferum
ATGCCAACCAAGGAGGTTCTTTAGTGCTTTCCAAGATTTTTCGTAGATAGCTAGGGTCTGGAGTATTGGTTTTTGTGGGTACACCTCTGATAAACCCACCCGAGATTAACTCGGTCACTTTTCAAGAATAAATTTTGCTCGAGGACTAGCAAATAATAAGTTTGGGGGTATTTGATAGAC
>NW_020642760.1:288-427 GCF_003573695.1 Papaver somniferum
TGGCCCTCTAACCAGAACTGGGTGTGAATAGCAGCTGCCTTGGGGTGACCTGGGGGTGCCCCTTAGTAATTAGGTTACCCCTTATCCAAAAGCGAGAGTCCGAATAACACTTGTCCTCCGGGTGACAAAATCAACTTTT
>NW_020642760.1:627-1000 GCF_003573695.1 Papaver somniferum
CTAAATAAAAGTTGGAGTATCCATATATCGCTGCCCACGCATATATTCACCAAGAGTCATTTCCGAAGACGTCTCTTGATAACGAGAATTTCTAGACATATATTCTCGCAACGTCATCGCATATGGCGTCTCCTGAAAAGGATTCATCACCGAAGAAATATAAACTACAGAGGGATTCTATACAATCACAAACAAGTCCGACTCGACTCCACCAAAGCAAACCTAAAGATTTCTAGCAAACAAAAAGCATGATGGCTCCACTTAGATTGTTTCTAGACCAGCTTCTATCTTTCGAAAGGGAATTCGTTGCAATTTGAGCAAACCCCTCTGGAATCAATCCGAGTCAAAGTAAGTTGAATTGAGGCGAGGGAAG
>NW_020642761.1:0-518 GCF_003573695.1 Papaver somniferum
AGAATGAACTTTTGACTACAAAAGTTAAGCCTTTTATGTCATTATGCAAGTATTGATGGAAGAAAGGATGAACTTTTGTTTACAAAGATTAAGTATATTATATGTCATTGTGCAAATAGTGATGAAAAATATAATGAATCTTTGATTATTCTCCAGTATTGGTCTTTCCCTGATCCACATCTTTGTGTATGTATTGTGTTGCTCCATAAGTTCCCTTATGTTGAGCATGGCCAATTGAATTGATCATTTACTTGTGGTTAATTCAATTGAGATTTTTGGATACAAATTCAAGTTTCATGTGATTTTTTAATGTCCAAAGAAATCCTTCTTTTCTTGTAAAAGTAAGGTTGCTCTTGTTGTTCTTTCGGGAATGACATTTTATGGGGGAGAGTTCTTAATTGAACTTGTGCTTAATTGCCAAATCTTTGTGGGGAGTGCGGCTGTGGAATATTGTAGGAGTTTTCTTGTATCTTTATAAACTCCTTGATGAATACACTAAGTTTCGACTATGTGAAATC
>NW_020642761.1:529-1000 GCF_003573695.1 Papaver somniferum
ATCTTGTGTCTTTATAAACTCCTTGATGAATACACTAAGTTTCGACTATGTGAAATCATCGAAAAAAGTTGGTATGTTGTTCTCTTTTGGTCATGAAGTATCTCTATGAAAATTTCATGAGGATCCCACTAGTTTTCGTACCTTTGCCAATTTATATTGACAAATATGGGGAAAATAATGTGTAGTTCACACTACAAATACATATGGTTTACGAATTATTATGTACGGGGGAGTGGTTTTCATTGTGAGATGAAGTATTGACTAAGGGAGAGTGGTACATATCACCATAGTATTATTGTCAAAGTTGTGATACAATTGAACTTTGATGCTGTTGTAGATGGTGGATTTTCGACAAAGGCTAAATTCATAAACTCATAATTATACGAAGCTCTGATTCAGCAATCAGACGTGAGTATCGAGACACGGGTCTCTGATCGAATTCTCAACGGAGAGTACCTTCTCTCAGAGTAC
>NW_020642762.1:0-539 GCF_003573695.1 Papaver somniferum
ATGCAAACCAGCAAACTGAAGGAGATAATTGTTCACATCCAATTGATTTTGAGTTAAAGGAATACCTCCTTCTTTCTCATCATTATTAAGAATGAAATTGAAGTCCCCTAAGATGACCCAAGAAGTTCTGTAGTTATGACTAATATTGCTTAGGTGAGACCATTGTTGGTTTCTATCAATGAGATTGACAGCACCATACAAGCAAGATAGCAAATAGGGAGATACTCTAGCATCCAAAGTGACAATACAATTTATCATGTTAAATTGCATGTCGATAATTTGGATGTCAATACCATCTTTCCACATAAGACAAAGCCCACCTGACTTACCATTTGGTTCAAGAAAAACAGCATTCATATAGCCATATCTAGCTATATACTTTTTCATTTTGTTCAATTTATTTTTGGTTCCGCAAAGAAAGATCAAGTCGGGGTCATCAGACCTAATTAAGTCTTTAAGGTGGTTCCTAGTGGTATTGTTACCGAAGCCTTAGCATTCCAAGATAAAATTTTCATGGTAATGTGGCTATGAAGGTTATC
>NW_020642762.1:550-1000 GCF_003573695.1 Papaver somniferum
TGAAGCCTTGGCATTCCAAGATAAAATTTTCATGGTAATGTGGCTATGAAGGTTATCTAATTGGTAGAACTCAATTTTCACTAGTAAAATTGTCCTAGTTTTAGACAGAGAACAAGTCACAAAGAGAGCAATAGAGCAAAACAATTTACTACAAGCCACAAATTTTTTTTCCACTAGTGTATCAAAGAAGCAAGAAATAACAATGAATCTAAACGTATGAGACAACAACACGTGAGACAGGAAGGAATCACCAGTAGAATAATTGCACCAAGCACCCAGACAACAACTAACAAAGGGTGTAGTATTCAGTCGAGATGTTTTAAACAGATGATGAGATAATTATTGAGAAATGATCAAGGTGATGTTGATGAGTTTCAAATTAAAGTAAAAACACAGCGAATTACGAAGATACTTAGAGATCGAAAAATGGAGAACCCTAATTTTGAAAAC
>NW_020642763.1:0-4082 GCF_003573695.1 Papaver somniferum
GTATGTTCAGCTTTCGGCAAACTTATGGGCGAATTCCCTTCTGATGCTGCTGCGAGGAATGAGGTCCTCTCTCAAGTTGATTCCGGTTTTCATGTGGCACTGGACGTCTTGGTAATAATTTATCTCACATTATTTCTCTTATATTTGTTTGTTCTTCTTGTATCTTGATCCCTTAAACGTTCTTTGTTTTCAGGATTCTCGTTGTCGCATGCTGTTGGCTGAGAGATATTTTGAACATAGTTGTTCTCAATTGGAAATTTAGCAGAAGAATACTGAATTAAAAAAGGAAGTTGCTAGTTTGAAGTGAGAAGTTATTGAAGTTCAAAGGTTGAGAGGAGAACTTAGTTCCTGTCTAATGTTCCCTTGCTAATCTGGGAATTTTATTTTTAATTAATAATTTTTTGGCTCTTACATCTTGTCCTCAATTTTGGTTTCGCAATTTTGTACTTCCAGTTTATGCTGTTTACCTGCTATTCGTCTTTCTCTTGATCCCATTTCTTATCTTGAGTCTCTTGCTATTTCTATTTTACAGATCTATGGATTTCATTAGCAATTTCTGCAGTGCTCATCATAGATGGAGAACCAGGAGACACCCTGATGGTTTTGTTGATAAAATTAATCAGTTGGTGCCTTAGTGGAGAACCAGGAGACCCAATTGGATTCGTGATGGATGAATTCTCTTTTCAGACACAATTGCCTACAGCCAAAACTTTATCCTCTTCTGGTAAGGAAAATGATTAAAGTTCTACTCCAATTAATGGTGGGATTTCGTTTTTAGGATACAATAAGGTAACCCATAAAACTATCACTGTCCATTACAATTTTTCGTTTGATGATGTGTTGTTCTGTGGTATGTTTCTTACTCACAAATATAAGAGTCCTGAAAAAAATTACTATGCTATACTTTCAACTTATTTGAATTTCTCTGATTTACATGTTGGTGGTATATTTTCAATTGAAATGTTTGCTTGTGATATGCTATCCATCCATAACCTTGTGAATCTTGAAAAACTTGATTACCCTATTGTTCCCTTCTTCTGGAAATATACTAGTACATTGAAACATGAAAACCCAAACTTAATTGATGCTTCATACATTTTTTCTGTTATATTCCAAGTAAATTTATTTGAATAATATTTCCTCTATATATTACTGCCATGAACAAGTCCAGATGCCTAAGTTAGATTATCTAGTAATTTCGAGACCATATTCAATCACATGTTGTAATTCCATTTCACAAAACAATCACTGAAAATCCAATGTTGCGTAAACTAGAGTGCCCACTGGTATTGTACTTGTGGCAATAATTGCCTGAAATTTCCAACGCCCAAGAAAAATGGAAACCATAATTAGATTAACCTTGACATCATGTTCATTTCAGAAACAAACAACAGAACGAAGAAATGCATAAAATTTTAAGAAAGTCGACGTGACCAACTACTAGATTGTGTCCCCTAGGAGAATAACTTGAGGATTGTGCTTAATCTAGAAAGATAACATGAAATTAGATATCTTTAATTTCAAGCATGTCCATATAAATATTATGATACATGCTAGCAAGAACAGACCTAGTTGGATTCTAACATGTTTCCACGGAAGCCCATATAGAAATGAAAAAGAGGAATCCTAGAGTCTAAAATCTATGGCTCATAACATAAATCATCCCCGGATAGTGATAGGAGATTGCAATGTAATACTGCATCAAGAAGAGAAAAGAGGTAGATTCCCATTCAATGAACGAGAAGCTAGGAAATTCAATAAAATAATATGAGATTGTGGTTTAGTGGAACTAGGGTTTATAGGATATACTTATATGTGGAGAACTGATGCGGATTTCATAGAGCAAAGACTTTATAGGGCCATAGTCATTTCTAGATGGAATGCAACTTTTCCTAATTCTAATCTTAGACATTTAAGTCAAATAAACTCAGATCACATACCAATCTGTCTCAATACTCGGAACACTTGGAATATTGATGGTGCCGACCCCATTTAAATATTTGGTGAATGGATAAAACATGAACTGTGCCTTAGACTGCTGGAATAAGAATGTACAAGGATCTCCAGCCTATAAAATGGTTAAAAAATTGCATAATGTCAAAACCACTCTGAAAAGTTGGAAAAAAACACTTTTGATAACGTTAAAACAAACATAGACAACGTATTTGTACCAAGTTAAAACAATATTTTTGTCATTTTTATTTTTTGTTAAATGGATGTTTATTCTAGACCACATTTGTACCAAGTTACTTTTATAAAATCACAGTTGGGGACATAATCGGCTCGAAATTGGCACTTCAGGATCCTGGTGGTGCTTTTATTGTATCACATGCCTTCGATGACAAGCACTTGTAGCAATGTGGGATTTGCAGACCCCAAAATTCAGGTTCGAAGTCTTATTAGTTATTGATATTTTACTGTCTTTCAATATGTCAATACCTTTAAAGCTTAGAATGGATACAACATTTATCCGTAGATCTCTGATCATGTTTACTGCTTAGAGTCGCACTTTCATGCTTAGAATAGTAATAAATGCTAAATATCGTGCTACATTTGAATGTCGCCAATATGCAACTTCACTTAGGGGAAACTAAGGAATAGATGAAATTCTAAATCAATATCAGAATCTGTAAGAATATATATTGCTTTCGTCATATTTGGAAGTATATATATATATATCCTTTCAAAGCTCAATAGAAGAATATTTCTTCTGTGGGAGTGTATCCAGACAATAGACAACTCATATTAGAGTTCCTTCAATAGTATCTGACAATGCCATATGGAAGTAGGGCACTTTTTGATGCTTCAAAATACCAAGACTTATTGACTAGACATATATCCGCTTAATTTGTTCTGTCTATTAGGCAACTCCTGTCGAAGTCCCTAATGTTGAACTGATTGCAAGTTGCATCTTCTGATGTTACAGATTAAGGTACAATTGGAGTGCACGAAATGAAGATACATTATTGGAGGTTAATTGGTGGTATTTTGGTGCATGGGAACATACACTATGTTGTTTTTTAAAGAAGATTTTTTCACATGAAGTTTTTTTTTGTTCTTTACTCCTACATTTTTGTGTCTTCAGATAGATTTTAACCATGATGATACAAATTTTAGTTAATTTAGATACATGAAACTTGAAAAGCATAAAAAATGTATGCATGTAAATCCACAATTTAATCATGAAACCACTGATTAATATAACAAATCAGAAAAACTGTTTAGATACCCCAAACGTTATCAAATTTCATGTCATGCCAGACATTGTTATGGATATATATATAACATTAAAACTTGAAGGCCAAAACATCAGAAATCAACAGAAATTATATTACTGGAATTCACCAGATAATGGCAAATTAAAGGCCACAGCCTACCCTTGCTGTATGCTGGCATTCCCCTTCTTGCCAACAAAAAATATTCTTCTTCTTATTCCCCTGAACCTTTACTCAAGCATTATATTCTATTTAAACAATAGACTAATAACATAGGCGGCATGATGCGCAATATTCAAAATTCTTTGTTTTTGAAGCTTGTGCTCATTACCGAAATGATCGTCTTCTCAATCAACAATTTCTTCTTGGACTTCATGAACAATACCTGTACCGTCGGCATGCACTTAGTTTACTCGAAAAAGGCTTTCAGTGAAAGTATAAAAACAGAAATAACCCTTCATGTATTTGACAGACGCATCAACTGAGGATATTCCATTTATTGTGAACTTTTTACTGCTAAAACTTCTCCTTTTCCAATTATAATAATAGAATGAGAAATCATCGTCTTCTGGATATTGCATGATAGATAAGTCTGTTCCTTGAATGGGATGCATATGCCGAATCCATGATAGCTTCCAATCGAATGGTGGCGTCGAGAAGGATTCTTCCATCCAGTGCTAATTACTATTACTGCTACCTGTGATGCTTGTACCATTTTGATTGTCATCATGACTATCGTATAATATACACATCTTAACAGATGTGCTGTTATTATTACTGTTTATCAAAGGATCTTTCGAGTAGTCAACTATAGTTGTCTTCAATGCTAATACTGCTAAACGGCCACTGACTTCCATTAAACTGGCG
>NW_020642764.1:0-557 GCF_003573695.1 Papaver somniferum
TGCCTCAACCATCTTACAAGATTATCTTCATACACGTTTTACCGAACCTAATGATGTCCATAGAGAAGCTCAGTTGTTAGAAACCCATCCTCTGGTTGATGTGGTTAACCCAGGCTATGATACCAAGATTGACTTTGTTTTCCCACCAAAAACTTTTCTTCCAATTGTGGGAACATATGATTTTCAGATGTGTCGGATATTAAGTTTTGAGACTAAACCTAATTACTTTAGGATATTAGGGTCGACACATTTTCTTAAGAATGACCATTATTATGGTAAACTTTGTGAGTCAAATCTAATTGACTTAGAGGATACCCAATTATTCAGGTTGTTGTTATGTGCTTCTAAGTTCTTCGTTGAGTTTTTCCAGACTCTAATACCTGAACCGGATCTTAGCTTTGAGGAAATCCAACCGATAAAAACCTTTTATTTAGACCCTTTTATAGAGCCTGAACCTGAACCACAACTAGATGTAGTTGTCTTAAGCAAGGGTATGTTCGGTATCTTCTTGGTCTGTTGCAGTTTCCTCTTCTTGTGGGTAACACTTTTTGATCCAG
>NW_020642764.1:568-1000 GCF_003573695.1 Papaver somniferum
GGTATCTTCTTGGTGTGTTGCAGTTTTCTCTTCTTGTGGGTAACACTTTTTGATCCAGATGACCCACAGTTATTACGGCTACTACTATATGATTCTACGTGGTGACTAATCCTTGCTTAGTCTGGCTGAAGACTTTAAACTTAGCACTTCTTGGGAGGTAACCCAATATTCATGCGACACGGTAATATCCTTCCTTATCTCTTTTGCTTCATTGGTAACAGTTTCTCCTTGTTCATTCTTTTAATTTCATCTTTAGAACATTGAGTACAATGTTAGATTTAAGTTTGGGGGTATGGGAGAAAGTTCTTAATTGCAATAAATAAGCTCCAGAGACTAGAAATTTATGCTTATTAAGGTTGGCACTAACTAATCTAAGTGGATGGAAGCATTTTGGTTGTAGGATTTGAGGAACCAATCTGATTAGATGGAAAC
>NW_020642765.1:0-507 GCF_003573695.1 Papaver somniferum
AAATATGAAGGAAGTCAAATTTCACAATATAAGAAGGCTGAAAGACCAGCCAGAACTAATCCAAATTCTAACAAATTTCATCTAGTTGAATCAAATTGAAAGACAAATCCAAGACAAAAATAAAGAGTTCATAAAAATGTTGAATTTTTTATACGTTAACTCAAAAAAGTCTACACTCTTCGTTATAAGTCGGAAGTTGATTTGTGAGACTAAATTGTAAACTATTTAAACTCATCTTTAACAGAAAAAGTTTGAAAAATGTATTGCAATCACAATTAATATGTTCTAAGACAGTACGTCAAGTAAAAATTGCATTTATATGTACGTTGATTCAAGAATATATGAAGGAAGTCAAATTTCACTATAGAAGAAGGAAGAAAAACCAAGGTGAACTAATCCAAATCCTAAAAAATTTCATCTATCTTGAATCAAATAGAAAGACATAGCCAACACAAAAATAAAGTGTTCATAAAAACGTTGAATTTTATATACGTTAACTCAAAAAAG
>NW_020642765.1:553-1000 GCF_003573695.1 Papaver somniferum
ATATACGGTTAACTCAAAAAGTCTACACACTTCGTTATAAGTCGGAAATTGATTTCTGAGACTAAATTGTAAACTAGATAAACTCATCTTTAACAGAAAACGTTTGAAAAATGTATTGTAATTACAATCAATATGTTCTAAGGAAATATGTCTAGTAAAAATTGCATTTCTATGTACGTTGATTGAAAAAAATTTGTAGGAAGTCAAATTTCACAATAAAAGAAGGATGAAAAACCAAGAAGAACTAATCCAAATCCTAACAAATTTCATCTATCTTGAATCAAATAGAAAGACAAAGCCAACACAAAAAGAAAGAGTTCATAAAAATGTTGAATTTTATATACGTTAACTCAAAAAAGTCTACACATTTCGTTATAAGTCGGAAATTGATTTCTGAGACTAAATTGTAAACTAGATAAACTCATCTTTAACAGAAAAAGTTTGAAA
>NW_020642766.1:0-223 GCF_003573695.1 Papaver somniferum
GACTTGGGGTGTATTGAAGCATTCCTAAGCTAGTTAATCTAAATGCAATGAGTGACAATGACACAATGACGCAAAGAGAGCAAAACAGGGCCTATACAAGGTGAGTTAAAGGTGACAGTGGCATATACAATGGTATGGTAGTGGCAATGTGGTAGTGATAAATCAAGACAGTTGCAAACCAAGGCCTAAGCCAAGGGCAATGGCAGGGGAGCAAAACTACAGA
>NW_020642766.1:234-415 GCF_003573695.1 Papaver somniferum
TCAGGGGAGCAAAACTACAGATACAAAACAGAGAAACAACACAACTAGGTTATGAATCCTCCTTGTGACCTAGCCAGATAGTGTAATTCTATGTTAAATCCCTGTCCCTAATGGATCTAGGTGAAGGTTCAAGCCTGCCTATGTTCCAGGGCGTACATAAATGGAATGGAAAGATAAAAAG
>NW_020642766.1:615-1000 GCF_003573695.1 Papaver somniferum
CGACCCATGTCTTCTCTGCTTCTCCTGGTGCCTTTCCCATACCTTGATTTCTTTTCTAGCTTCACCTAATTTCTCTGCCATGTCCATCAATTCTTTTTCCCTAATTTTCAAAACCCTAGACAAGGGGAAATCAGTGAATAGGAAATGATGGGCACGTTAGAGGGATTTTGGAGTGATGATGATGGTGTTTGTTGGCAGTTGGTGGAAGTGGTGGTTGTGGAAGTGGAGTTGGTGGTGATGATGGCGGACATGGTGGTGGTACGGGTTCTGCAGACGGGGGAAAGAAGAAGAGATGGAGAAGAAAGAAGAAGTCGATAGAGTTAGGGTTAGGGGGCGTTTGGATAGGGGTATAGGGTGTTCGATACTTGGGTGTTAGGCGGGTTCA
>NW_020642767.1:0-287 GCF_003573695.1 Papaver somniferum
AGCGAAAGCGTAGGATGAAAAGGTAACGGAATGATCCAACGACGCGATAGAAGCGACCGCTGGATGATGAGATACGACAAAACTGACGGCTTCAGATGGAGATGGGTATGGATAATGGAAATGGATTTGGGTAAGGGTTTTGGGCCTTGGGTATTCCAAGCCCATATCTTCTTTAAAAACAATTCTTCCTCTTCAAGCCCACTTCTAGTTGATCCGGCTCTTGCAAACATCATTCTTCGCTTCCTCCTAGCGAGAGTCTTTGCCGTTCCTTTGCTCTTTTCGCTCCG
>NW_020642767.1:487-781 GCF_003573695.1 Papaver somniferum
GCCCAGTAGGCACGATGTTCTAATTCCACAGGTAGATGGCACGGCTTTCCATACACTAGACGATAGGGGGACATTCCAATTGGTGTCTTATAAGCTGTTCTATAGGCCCACAAAGCATCATTCAATCTCAATGACCAATCTTTCCTGGACGGGTTAACCGTCTTCTCCAGAATATGCTTAATCTCCCTATTAGAAACTTCCACTTGTCCACTAGTCTGAGGGTGGTACGGAGTAGCAACCTTGTGAGTTATGCCATACTTGCGTACTAAAGACTCAAAGTACTTGTTACGAAAA
>NW_020642768.1:0-402 GCF_003573695.1 Papaver somniferum
AATAGAAACGGCAAGATCACATGACATAACTACAAGAAAATTAGTATCGGTCTGGCTTCACAATCCCAATGGAGTCTTTAAGTCGTTAACCTGGTTTTAGAAGAATAAAACCCAAGATTAAAGGAGAATCGACTCTAGCTATCCAAATAGTATCACACGTAAGGTGTGGGGATTAGGTTTCCCAGTTGCTAGAGTTCTCCCTTATATACACTTTCAAATCAGGGTTTGCAATCAATGTTAGATTAGTAACAAAGCATTCAATATTCACCGTTAGATGAAAACCTGATTAGATTCAAGATAATATTTCTCAACCGTTAGATCGAAAACTTAGCTTGTCACATACAAATGAAATGTTCCATTTTGGGTTTATGAACCGTACCCAAATATTAACATTTGATGGTC
>NW_020642768.1:413-1000 GCF_003573695.1 Papaver somniferum
AGCTTGTTACATACAAATGAAATGTTCCATTTTGGGTTTATGAACCGTACCCAAATATTAACATTTGATGGTCCAACAATACTTAACCAATGGTTAGCCATATGATCACTTTCATATCAACCATATTCTTCTTCACCATAACTAGTGCAAATGACTCAAATGAACTAGTTAGAGATTTGTTCAATTGCTTAGATCTTTATGTAACTACACAAGACACAATCGAAGCAAAAAACGGTTTGATTCACTCGAATAGGTTCATGAAATATCCACGGTTTTCCAAAGCATTCCTTAGTTTAATAAACATGATTTCAAGAACAACCGGTTTTAGATATATAACCTCTCAAGTTTGCGGACTGGGTTCGCGGACTTAAGCTTATGGAAGAAGTACACAAACTCCAGCATAATTTCTCGGGTCGAGAACTTCCGCCAGTTCGCGGACTTGGCTCACGCCACTTCCATTTCTCTTGATCAACAAAGTTGGCAAACTTTTGTTCAAGGGATATGACTTATGCACATATGTGTTTCCACAACAATGCTTATATCCATCAATGGTTATGTAGTCTAAACTCTCATTTCAATCATTTATA
>NW_020642769.1:0-370 GCF_003573695.1 Papaver somniferum
CCATCTACAAAAAACCCATCCAAAAAAAAGTGATACAAAAACTCCAAATATCATAAACTGTCTAAACTACCCTCCCCTAATTCAACCCAAAAGAAACTGAGAAAGAAAACGACCCACTAATTTATTACTTTACAACCTGCGTAACGGACAAAATTTCTTAAAACCTCCGCTCCTGTATTCGTTCAAAATCAATCTTTATTCGTTCAAAAATCAATCCGCTCCTGTATTCGTTGAAAATCAATCTGCTCATCCCTAAGCCAAAATCGTTCAAAATCAATCTGTATTCGTCATCATCTTCTCGATTTTACCTTCTTCTCTTATTCTATGGTTGCGTACTTCAACCACTGCTACAAAATCTGACCTAATTTTT
>NW_020642769.1:570-974 GCF_003573695.1 Papaver somniferum
CAGACTTGATGGTAAGCTCCCGTATTGTTTCAAATTAGCAAGATCAAGGAAAATGACTTTGCGGACAATTCCAGAACATTTTGCTGTGACTTTTGGTTTCCAAATGGTGAATTATGTAGAAGCATACGCCATTGCTGAAGATCTGGTTAAAAAGGTTAACGTCTTTGTGGCTAATTATTTTGCTGGAAATAAAAAGAAAAAAAAAACCGATATTGAAAAGCGTATGCTGGAAGCCGCAAATGATGAAACCATAGCGGATGACTTTGTCAAGTTTTTCGTAATGTTTCTGTTGGTTTCAGTATTTGTCCCTAACAAATGTGGGCAGACTCTCGCAGCAAAGTACTTGTATATGGTGTTTGATATGAACAAGGTGTGCTGGCCGGAAGTCTTCCATGACTATGTAC
>NW_020642770.1:0-367 GCF_003573695.1 Papaver somniferum
GAAATTATTAATCTCCACAGGCGTTATTTCCATAGATTGGACAAGGTCCAAGGAGAATATCGCGGACCCTTCGACGAAAGGTTTGCCCAAGGAGATAGTTAGTAAAGCATCGAAGGGGATGGGGCTTAGGCTCAAATAATTAAACTTGCCACGAAGGATACTCAACCTTGCTGACTGGATATTCCAATAACAAGGTTTCAAATGAGACAACTAATTTATGGTGGGTAAAGGTAAACACTATCAGATAATTTCATTCTCTGTCCCTTCCCCATGGTGTTGATGTGATAGTGTGACTGCATGTGGAGGATGACTTTTAATTAAGTCTTAATGAGTTCTATAGTTTCAGTTTAAGATTGAAGTGGGGTGT
>NW_020642770.1:567-1000 GCF_003573695.1 Papaver somniferum
AATACAACTCGAAAATCTCTTTTCAAAACACACAAGCAGCGACCATCTCTAGGTCTACTTTTCTTCATCTTCTTGCTTTTATTTTCGTGCGGCGTTTTACTTCCATCCCCGTTGATGAGTTAAAGAGTGGGTAACTTGTATTGTGCTAATACAAGTTATATCGGGCAGTCTTATCCTGGACACATGTTTCGACCCATGCCCATGCGCGTGTACCAAGCACCAAGTCCGTGTCTACTTGAAATTATTTTTTGCAAGTTTTTAACTTGATAAATAATTTATTTAAGAGTTTTATTTATGGAAAAAATTCCTTTTTTGTGTTTAATTGTTTTACAAGAAACAAAACTCGTTTTATAAGAAAAAACCTAAACCTAACTTGATTTGCAAGTTAATTTTCCTATAAATACAACTCGAAAATCTCTTTTCAAAACACACA
>NW_020642771.1:0-394 GCF_003573695.1 Papaver somniferum
GCAAGACCTTTGTTCCCGGTGTATTTTCTGCGATTTGGGCACTCGTTTTCAAAATGACCAAATCCCTTACACTTAAAGCACTGAGGCATATCCTCATTATCAGTTTGACCTGTTTTCCTGTTTTTAGGAGGAATACGATTATGAGGTTTAACTGATGCTTTAGGATTATCCCTGGAGAACCGTTTACTTCTCTTCAACAGAAGATCCCTAAACTGTCTTGTGATCATCGAGACTGACTTGTCAAGATCTTCATCTGATGAATCTGTCTCAGAGTGATCATCTTCAGAGATATACACTTTTTTACTCTTATCAAGTAATTTAGTGTCCTTTTGTGCTTTGAACGCAACATCCTTAGTTTTGGATGAATGTTCGTGATCAAAGATCTTAAGCTTCC
>NW_020642771.1:405-1000 GCF_003573695.1 Papaver somniferum
TGCAACATCCTTAGTTTTGGATGAATGTTCGTGATCAAATATCTTAAGCTTCCTAACCAGCGTATTTCTGGAGAGATTATCAAGGTTATTTCCCTCAACGATGGCATGCTTCTTAGAGTCGTATCTAGATGGCAGCGATCTGAGAATTTTCATCACAATGTCCTTTTCAGGAATAGTCGTACCCAATGCAAAAGATGCATTAACAATTTCAGACACTTTGTGATTAAACTCATCAAATGTTTCTTCATCTGCCATACGAAGGTTTCCCCAGTCGGAATTAAGGTTTTGAATCCTAGCTTCCTTTTTCATTGGAGTTACCTTCGAATACGGTTTCTAAGATATCCCACACATCTTTAGACCTCGTGCAATTTGACACATGGTGCTGAAGATTTGGGGTAATGGCATGTATAATGGAATTCAAACCGTCGGAATTTTGCTTTGCAGCATTTATCTCAGCAGGGGTGTATTCTCCAATAGGCTTGGGAACGTTTATATCTCCAACTGCCACGACAGGAACATGATAGCCATTAACAACATATGCCCATGATTGAAAATCACGTGCTTGAAGAAAAGCTCGCATAACAATTTTCCACCA
>NW_020642772.1:0-230 GCF_003573695.1 Papaver somniferum
TAGTTGCGAGATTATTCATATCAAAACAAGATCATGATATACGAGAACTTCGCAGAGATAATAAATTCTACAAAAGACAATCAGAGAACAATGAAAAAAGAGAAAGGGGCGAACCTTTATAGCGTACACCCTAGTTCGTGAATAGAATTTCGCAAGAGGAAAATGTAAGAACTAAAGAACGTCATATAAGGGGGTACCTGTTGCATGGCTCAGGGAAAGGCTACACCGCC
>NW_020642772.1:241-611 GCF_003573695.1 Papaver somniferum
AAATGTAAGACCTAAAGTACGTCATATAAGGGGGTACCTGTTGCATGGCTCAGGGAAAGGCTACACCGCCACCGGAACCTGAGTCATGGAGATTTGGGGTCAATAAAGCCCATCCGGGAGAGGCACCTTGGATTCTCAGCTTAAGCATATGACTTAGGTTTGGCGACTAAGGTGATAAGGACTCTCCCAAGGAGTGGAGAATCTGACCAAGGCACCGAGATACACGGTTGAGTCAAGAGTGCCAGAGGTGTCTGGAGCGTAACTTTCCATTCTTGACAAGTCTTGGCTTATACTGCACTCGGCCCGAAGAAAACCCCACTTAGGGTGCAGTCTCGTAACCATAAACCCTATATGTAAAAGGGATAAGAGG
>NW_020642772.1:811-1000 GCF_003573695.1 Papaver somniferum
TATTCTACCTTGAATGAGTGTATCTCTTTCAGCGATAGATGACTCTGTTACTTCTTTAAGTTCATTTCTCAAAGAGCGAAGAGATTGTTCTTGGTCATCACATACTTTCTGAAGGATGCTAAGTTGTTGCGAAGATATCTTCATCTTGTTTAAACAAGTTCGCTTCTCTTGAGATAGAGTTTTATTCTC
>NW_020642773.1:0-539 GCF_003573695.1 Papaver somniferum
TGGCCGTAGGAAAAGTACTTTACCACTTGATTCTTCACAACTTGTATTGTCTCGATATCATAAACTTCAATAATTCTCACCTTTTGCTTTTCTTTGCTCTTGTAAATAAGTCTTCTACTTGGATATAAAATTTCGCTCCTTATATGTAAGTCTTCAACATATATAAAAGTATGCTCTTTGTTTGTTGCTTTACTTTGATATAAAATTTGCTCATTTTCTCGTTCTGTTGCTTGTAAACCTTGAATGTCTTCAACTTTCCTTGTAGATTTTGATGTTGTTCCCTTGTTGATGATAATGGTGTTTCTATGGACCCGTTGTTGTCGAGAGAGAGAGAGAGAATGGTGCTAACTGCAAATCGAACTACAAGAAGGAGGCTTTCATCTATAGACGTCACCCTCATGATTGACAAAATTAGCACTCAAGAGATCAAAGAGTAGTGCTTCTATTGGTGGGAGGTTGGGTAGCTCACCATTCTACCCGGAATTAACGTACGGTGACACACACTCAAAAGAAAGCTCTTTAGTTATTTATAAAGAAAT
>NW_020642773.1:550-1000 GCF_003573695.1 Papaver somniferum
AAATTAACGTACGGTGACGCACACTCAAAAGAAAGCTCTTTAGTCAGCTACAAAGAATATTTGGCCGGTGCCTCACATGATATAAAAAACGGGTAGTCTGCACTAATGATTGATCAGCAACTCTAATAATGCATTTCTCCCTGCTCCTCATTTGCATCACTGGCATGATTAAATCCATTATTTAACACTCTAATAAGCAAGAAATCCGAACGTAGTTCCCTCACACTTCCAAGTTCAGTTATATAACACTCTAGAAGTATGCTAGTGACTCTAAAATCTCAACAAGTTGGAGGTTTTATGCAAATGTTTTTTTTTAAATGCTTAACCATTCCCCCACACTTAAACCTTACATTGTCCTCAATGTAATTGAATCTTCCTAGTAAAGTCAAGGTGGGAAATCCTAACATGATATGGAACAAGAAAAAATAACAAAATAAAAAACAAAAGGAT
>NW_020642774.1:0-444 GCF_003573695.1 Papaver somniferum
ATATTAATTGTAATTACAATACATTTTTCAAACTTTTTATGTTAAAGATGAGTTTATCTAGTTTACAATTTAGTCTCAGAAATCAATTTCCGACTTATAACGAAATGTGTAGACTTTTTCGAGTTAACGTATATAAAATTCAACATTTTTATGAACTGTTTCTTCTTGTGTTGGCTTTGTCTTTCTATTTGATTCAAGATAGATGAAATTTATTAGGATTTGGATTAGTTCTGCATGGTATTTCATCTTTCTTCTATTGTGAAATTTGACTTCCTTCATATTTTCTTGAATCAACGTACATAGAAATGCAATTTTTACTAGATGTATTGCCTTAGAACATATTAATTGTAGTTACAATACATTTTTCAAACTTTTTCTGTTAAAGATGAGTTTATCTAGTTTACAATTTAGTCTCAGAAATCAATTTCCGACTTATAACGAAAT
>NW_020642775.1:0-506 GCF_003573695.1 Papaver somniferum
ATCTGCCTCCAAGATACAACAATCTTAACAAGCTTGAATAGCACATTCAAACTTGTCCTTCTAGAACTTGGCAGCGGAAAAACTCACGAATCGTTAGCACTTAAAACCCTCGTATCAAACATCGAAAAACGAAGAAGAAGTACTCAAAAACACACGGGGATATATGAGAGGTTTTTCTATGTATAACAGCAATAAAAAGAGGGTATTCATATATAAAACCCTAACCCAAATCCAAAAAATATATAGTAAACTTATCCCGTAAAAAACTAAGAGATGAATTTGGAAGGTGTTTTTATTTTTTTGGAAAAACCTTTTTATTAGTAATTTTTATTCACATAAAACTGTATTTTTTCCAACAATCCCCCACATGAATAAAAATACGATAAAACACGGAAAACAAGAAATATCACGAATAGGCATAGGTGTCCATAAGGTCTTGAACCTTTGCTTAGTGAGAGGTTACCTGAACTACTTATTAGCCAGTGTCCATTAGGTCTTGAACTGTC
>NW_020642775.1:517-1000 GCF_003573695.1 Papaver somniferum
GTATCACGAATAGGTATAGGTGTCCATAAGGTCTTGAACCTTTGCTTAGTGAGAGGTTACCTGAACTACTTATTAGCCAGTGTCCATTAGGTCTTGAACTGTCTAACATTTGGTGTAACTCGCGATAACAACCACACATGATATCTCCAAGGTTGCTGCCAAGCTCCGCCGTTGTGTCCATTTTGGCCCTGGACGTCTTGTTTCTCAGAATGCTCTAGAGAATCAGCTCATATTCTCATAGAAAGCGACCCACTTCCTCATTCAGATAGGTGAGTTCCATTAAGAGTGTTCACTGCTACACCCCACTTCAATCTTAAATTGAAACTATGGAACTCATTAAGACTTATTAAAAGTCACCCTTCACATGCAGTCACAATATCACATCTACACCATAGGGAAGGGACAGAGAGAATATAATTCTCTGATAGTGTTTACCTTTACCTACCATAAATTAGTTGTCTCATTCGAAACCTTGATCTTGGG
>NW_020642776.1:0-351 GCF_003573695.1 Papaver somniferum
TTTCTTATCACTATGTGAATTGTGCTAGAATCAGGGTGCCTAAATATCTAGACTAAGACTCCTAAAAATTACAAATTTGCACAAGAGTCAATATTTCAAGGTAAATGAGCTCCATTTTTATGATTTTTTTTTTTTCAATTTTTTAATTTTTTTCAAAAAGAAGGAGTTCTTGTTTTCAATTATAACATGTGATCGTGGTATCTACTCTATACCCCCAAACTCAAACTAAACATTGTCCTCAATGTTTCAAAAGATGTAAAGAATTATAATACAACATATGGAGAGGATTATGCTGAGTAGAGAAAAAGGAAAGAGAATACCCGATTTTGGCGAAAGCAAGATTAGAACTCC
>NW_020642776.1:456-735 GCF_003573695.1 Papaver somniferum
ATATTTTTTTAGCCGAGATCATATTGGATTAGCACTATATATACAAAAGAAACAAAATAATTAACTAAGAAACTATCTACTAGATTTTATACAAGAAAATTTGGTTTTTAATGGGATTGGACTTTTTGGGAAAAATTTGGTTTTGTCGGGAGACATTTGGTTTTGACGGGAAAAAGAAAAATTTTGGTTTTTAGGGAAACATTTGGAAAACTTTGGTTTTTATGGGAGAAAAACATTTGGTTTTTAATGGGATAAGGAGACCAAGCCCACTGTTGGGTT
>NW_020642777.1:0-192 GCF_003573695.1 Papaver somniferum
TCTTCATCTTGGTTTTGTTATAAGTACCCACTGGAAATCTCTCTTTTCTTAGATGTATCATCACGAGCTCCCCTTCCTTGAAGGTTTTAAACCTCTTGTGTTTATCAGCATCCTCTTTATATTTAGAATTGGACTTCTCCAGTTTAGATTTTACTTCATTATGTAATTCAGTTGCTTTGTCTACAAAAGAGT
>NW_020642777.1:392-716 GCF_003573695.1 Papaver somniferum
GATTCCCAGTAGTAGGAGGAGTTGGTTGCAGAGAGTGAGACTGCTTACCCGGCTGAAGATCAACTGGATTGGCTAAGATAGGTGTAGCCAGAGGTGGAGTATAAGGCACAATATGGCTAGGTTGTCGATGTGAATGGCTAACATCATCATAAGGAGGACTGGGAATATTCAAAACAGTATCTGGAGAAAAGTTTTGAGATGAATTGGTACCCCTGTAAGTATTTTGATAACGCCCTTGTCTGGATGGATAAATCCTAGAAGAACGAATAAGACGATTTTCTATCTTAATAGCTTGCTGCACAGCTTCGACCATAGTAAAAACTG
>NW_020642777.1:727-1000 GCF_003573695.1 Papaver somniferum
TTCAAAACAGTATCTGGAGAAACGTTTTGAGATGAATTGGTACCCCTGTAAGTATTTTGATAACGCCCTTGTCTGGATGGATAAATCCTAGAAGAACGAATAAGACGATTTTCTATCTTAATAGCTTGCTGCACAGCTTCGACCATAGTAAAAACTGAATGAGTCATACCATTTTGTATTAATCTATTCAGTCCCTCAATGAATCTTGCAACTAACTGTTCTTCAGATTCTTTGAGTTGATTTCGTGCGACCAAATTATAAAAATCTGACACA
>NW_020642778.1:0-566 GCF_003573695.1 Papaver somniferum
GCACTTGATTCCCTTAGCTGATCTCACTCACAACTAAGAGTTGCTACGACCCAAAGTCGAAGACTTTAATAAACAAATCTGTAACACACAGAAAAGTCTATGATAATAGATAAATTTGTCTCCCATAGAAATACCTACAAGTTTTGTTCTGTCTTTTGATAAATTAAGGTGAACAGGAACCAACTGATAACCCGGACTTATATTCCCGAAGAACAACCTAGTATTATCAATCACCTCACAATAATCTTAATCGACGCGGCGAAAGAAGATATTGTGGAATCACAAACGATGAGACGAAGATGTTTGTGATTACTTTTATATCTTGCCTATCGGAGATATTAATCTCAAGACAATCGTTACGATTGTACTCAACACGATAGAATCAGCAAGATCAGATCACACAACTACAAAAAAGTAGTATCGGTCTGGCTTCACAATCCCAATGAAGTCTTCAAGTCGTTAACCTACAGGGTCTCGAGAAGAAACCTAAGGTTAAAGGAGAATCGACTCTAGCTAATACAACTAGTATCACACAGGAGGTGTGGGGATTAGGTTTCCCAGTTGCT
>NW_020642778.1:577-1000 GCF_003573695.1 Papaver somniferum
CCTGATTAGATTCAAGCTAATATCTTTCAACCGTTGGATCGAAAACTTAGTTTGTTACACACAAATGAAATGCACGATTTTAGGTTTGTGTAACCGTACCGAAACATGTACATTTGTTGGTTCAATAATAGTTAACCAAATGGTTAGCCATATGATTACTTTCATATCAACCATATTCTTCTTCACCATAACTAGTTCAAATGACTCAAATGAACTATTTAGAGAGTTGTTCAATTGCTTATAAATATTATAAAAGTATACAAGACACAATTGAAGTAAAAACGATTTGATTCACTCGAATCGGTTCATGAACTTTATAGCCATTGTTTGCAAAAGTATTCCTTAGTTTATATAAATATAAGTTCACAGAGAAATCGTTTTTAGATGTAACCAACTCAAGTTCGCAGACTTAGTATGCGGACT
>NW_020642779.1:0-368 GCF_003573695.1 Papaver somniferum
TAACTCTTACCTTTTATACTTTCACTAACAATAGTGATAGTAATGCTAGAGTTAACACCTCAAAATCGTTCGTCTCTTCGAAAACTGCAAAAAACGAACGAAACTTTATTTAGTTTCCGAAACTGATTTTCATGAAATCACGGACACAATTTTCATAATGTGAAAATTCACACAACTAACCTATGAAGTTCATAACGATACAATATTCTATCATAAATATATTGTCTATCTTTGAAGAATCCTCAAAACCCACGTTTTGATTTTTCGAAAAAACAGCAATTAATGCAACTTGCATACATAAATTCTCAAGGATTTTATCTAACGAAAACAAACTCATGCAAATAAAATATATCATCATATTTTGCACA
>NW_020642779.1:379-1000 GCF_003573695.1 Papaver somniferum
ATCTCAAGAATTTTATCTAACGAAAACAAACTCATGTACATAAAATATATCATCATATTTTGCGCAGTATATGTCACGGCTGCATATATATATATATATATATATATATATATATAAAACTATTTCTCCTTCGTATTGTCATTATTTGTCTTTAAAACGAAGGTTTATTTCAAAAAATATTGTGAAAGCCCACATCTCATACATATGATAAAGTTTTGTATTTACATGAAAGCTCATAAGCAAAATTTTATCACTGGACACAAGTTCATCATACATATTTTCCTTCGTGCCATCGTTATTTGTCTTTAAAACGAAGGATTATTCCGATTTCATGAAAATTCACTTCTTTTATGATAGAACCTTGGTACACATGAAAGCTCATAAACTAAGTTTTATCACTGAACCTAGGTTCATATACTAAAAAAAAATTTCTCCTAAATCAGGGATTATAGTTAGTTTGCAAAACTAACGATCGAACGAACATACGTTTTCAAAAAACGAGGGTTTTTTCATAAAACTCACACTAATATACACACATGTATATAACTTCATCATGATCAAAACATGAACAACTCATGAAGGTCACAACATCAGCAAACATCAAAAAAAAAAACGCACCTG
>NW_020642780.1:0-486 GCF_003573695.1 Papaver somniferum
TTCTGTATTTTCTTTGTTTTCAATAATAAATATTTTTATTAATTAATTTTGCATTTTTAGGTAATAAATAAAGACTAGATGAGTTGCGGAGCGAAAAGTGCAAAGACACGGAAAAAGCCGAAAGATCGGGCGACTAGCCGGCCGGCCATGCCCTAGCCGGTCCCACACGCCCTTTGCTTTATTATTTTATTATTATTTATCCTATTTTTCCTTGAATTCATCAAATTCCTTGATTTTATGGTATTTCTCTCAAATTAGGAAAAATTCCCTCAAATCATCAAAAATACCTAAAAAATTTAAAAAATTAGGGAAACTCATGGGACCGGCCCTAGCCGACCGGCCGCGCCTCCACGGTCCCACACGCGCTTGTTTTTATTATTTTAATATTTTTTGCTTCCCTGAACTCATGAAAACTCCTTCAATTCATGGAAACTCCCTAAATTCATCAAATTTCTCAAAATTCATGAATTTTTCATAAAATCATCA
>NW_020642780.1:686-1000 GCF_003573695.1 Papaver somniferum
AAAGCCGGTCCCATACTCCCATCAATTTTCACAGTTTTGACCTAATTTGCACAATTGCTTGTATTAGGTCCAAAACTCTTCCAAACACTTTGGATTTTCATGAATTGATCGTCATACGGTCACATGACTACCCAGGGACGGTTTCGTGACTCCATGGTCGGTCCCTCGCCTCGTCATAATTAATTAGGTTTTCTCACCTAAGGCTCAGACGAGCATTTTTGAATAAAATGATTAAGCCAGCATTTAATCATTCTTCCACCAACAAATCGTCAACTCTTCAAGAGTTCTTCGTATTTGCTCATGTGAGCATATGG
>NW_020642781.1:0-708 GCF_003573695.1 Papaver somniferum
ATAGATTGTAATCGTACGATAGAAGATGCAAGATCAGATCATACAACTACCATAAAAGTAGTATCAGTCTGGATTCACAATCCCAATGAAGTCTTTAAGTCGTAAACCTGGTTTTAGAGAAGAAAACCAAAGGTTAAAGGAGAATCGACTCTAGCGAGCGCACTAGTATCACACAGACGTGTGGGGATTAGTTTTGCACAATGCTAGATGTCTCCTTTATATAGCCTTCAAATCAGGGTTTTGCCTTAGTTACAAAGCAATCCATATTCACCGTTAGATGAAAACCTGATTTAGATTCAAGCTAATATTTCTCAACCGTTAGATCGAAAACTTAGCTTGTCACACACACTTGGGTAGACGTTTACTGGGTTTGTGAAAACCATGCCCAAACGTGTACGTGTATGTTGGTTCAACATAGTACCCCAAAAGGTTAACCATATGATAAATTCATATTAACCTAGTTCTTCTTCACCATAACTAGTTCAATTGACTCAAATGAACTAGTTAGAGAGTTGTTAAATTGCTATGAGATATTATGTAACTACACAAGACACAATTGAAACTAAGATTATTCGATTCGATGAATCGGCTCATGAACTTTATAGCCATGGTTTGCATAAAGCATTCCTTAGTAATTTAAGTTTCATGTTCAGAGCACATCTTTAGATCATAACCACTTAAGCTCACAAACAAGTTCGCGGACTTAAG
>NW_020642781.1:771-1000 GCF_003573695.1 Papaver somniferum
AATTAAGGTAACCGGCAGAGTTTTCCAAACTCAGCAGAAAATCTCGGCAAAGAGACTTCCGCCAGTTCGCGGACTAAACACGCAAACGAGTTTTTGGAAAATCCCAACAAAAATTCTCGGCAAGAGAACTTCCGTCAGTTCGCGGACTGAGTTCCGGACTGGGTTCGCGGACTTGGCAAATCCAATTCCTCCGATTTCTCTCAATCAACAAAGTTCGAAAACATCAGAT
>NW_020642782.1:0-425 GCF_003573695.1 Papaver somniferum
CAATTTTAGTGACAAAACTATCAATACATACGGAATAAAAAAAGATAATGAAACTTTAGTAGCTCATATTCCACATGTCTAATTTTCAACATTCCTCGAAATCTTCGTCACTTCCAAGTACTCCAATGATCCCAAAGGTTGTAAGTTTAGCATCACCGTTGTTGAAGATCCGTAGATATAACAATGAGAAAGAATTGGTCTCGATCATTGTTATACAGTGTCATAGTATTATAACACAGTGTCAAAGTCCAATTGTATCACAACTTCAATAATAATACTATGGTGATATGTATCACTCCCCCCAGTCAATACTCCATCTCACATGAAAACCACTCCCCCTTACACAATGATCCGAAAACCATATGTATTTGTAGTGTGAACTACATATTAATTCTCCTCCTTTTTGTCAATAAAATTGGCAAAGG
>NW_020642782.1:436-1000 GCF_003573695.1 Papaver somniferum
TCCCCCTTACACAATGATCCGAAAACCATATGTATTTGTAGTGTGAACTACATATTAATTCTCCTCCTTTTTGTCAATAAAATTGGCAAAGGTACAACAACGGGATCATAATGAAATTTCCGAGAAACACACATCATCTTATTTAGATGCAATCATATATCCGACACTAACATCATTCATCAAGGAGTTTAAAGATACAAGATAACCCCTCTAAAATTCCACATCCGCACACCCCTCAAGATATGACCATTAAGCACAAGTTCAAAAGAACTCTCCCCCATTTGATGTCATTCCCAAGGGAACAACAAGAGCGACCTTAAATTCCGAAGAAAAAAAGGATTTTTATTGGACACCAAAACCATAAGAATGATTTTTATATCCAAAACTCAATCAAATTAATCACAAGTAAACCCATGATTAATTTAATCGGAATACGCAGTCAAATTAACCACAAAAGTGATCAATTTAATTCATTGTGCTCAACATAAATAAACTTACGGAGCAACGACTAACATAACCATTAAAAAATTATTAAGATAGCCGTTCATATACTCAACACAAGAA
>NW_020642783.1:0-131 GCF_003573695.1 Papaver somniferum
TAACATTAGTACTAGTGTGCAACAAGAGGGAGAGTCTCTTTATAGATTTTTAGAGAGATTCAATGATCTTCTATCCCAGTGTCCTCACCATGGATTTGATAAGATGAAACTTGTAGAGATTATTTATAATG
>NW_020642783.1:331-626 GCF_003573695.1 Papaver somniferum
AGGAGAGAAATCGTACAATCATGTGAATGCTGTCACAACCCTAAGGAGTGGAAAGAAAGTTGGAAACAAGGTTTCCATGCCTGATAGTGAACATGCTATAGTTCATCCGTCTGAGCCAGAGAATGAAGAGACTGATAGAGTCTCTAAAGAGACTAATGAGGGTCCTGTTGAGCTCGGCTTTGTTCCCAGAGCCCCGTTTCCCCAGCTGCTAGTTCCGACTAAGAGGGAGTCCAACTTTAATGATATATTGGAGGTTTTTAAGCAGGTTAATATCAACCTTCCATTATTAGATGCA
>NW_020642783.1:826-1000 GCF_003573695.1 Papaver somniferum
TGTCAATAAGCTACATTATGAGCTAGATGACACGTGCATTGAAGAGGTCAACATGATAGGAACCTTAGTTCTGAAGTCTGTACCAAACACCGAATCGGAAGATCCATTAGAGAGTTGTCTATCCCGTTTTAGCATGGATTTTGACGATGATAGCAACATTGAACAAGTAAATGC
>NW_020642784.1:0-412 GCF_003573695.1 Papaver somniferum
TTTTCCTGAAGACTTCTCTCTGCTTTCCCCCAATGATGATTGGGATGTGCTCGGGGGTTCTGGTAAGGAAGACGCTGCTGTTCAGGATGGGGGCGCGGATGATCATGATACGCATGTTGATGCCGAAACTTGTGCTGATGGGGCAATATCATCAAAGTGGAAGTCCGTGGTTGACTCGCCTTCCGAGGATTTCCCTCATTCGCTGACGTTTGAGGGTGTGGACGCCATAATGGATTGGCTCAAGAAAAAGGGTCTGCTGTTTGTCCCTCATCCTGCCCCGGTGGTTGCTGGTGAAAAGGATTCCGATGCTTATACCCGTCGGATGATGGAACTATCTTCCAAGGCGCGGGTATCTGAGATGTGGGGGAAAATCTTGAGTGTTCCCGAAGCTACCCTCGTATCGGAGCCTCCT
>NW_020642784.1:423-1000 GCF_003573695.1 Papaver somniferum
AATATGTGGGGGAAAAGCTTGAGTGTTCCCGAAGCTACCCTCGTATCAGAGCCTCCTACTTCTGTCGCGGATATGATGGCCATATCCGATGGGTACCAATATGGTTTTACTCAGCAGCGTGTCTTGGAGGTAAGTCTTTGTACATATCTCTTCGTAACGATTTAATCCTTCGGTGTAATAATGTTTGCCGTTTTGATGTGTAGATGATGAGGAGTGAGCATTGTAACCATGTGCTGTATCAATTCTTTAAAGCGAAATATTTGAAGCTGGAGGCTAAGCTTCGTCACAGAGAAAAGGAATTATCTGCGACTGAGGTGGAAATAGAAGAACTGAAGAAAAGCCTTAAAGAGAAAGAAAGGCTGGGTGAAGCGGAGGCTGGTCTTCGTTCAGAGCTTGCTGCCGTTCGCGCAGAGTTAGAGCAAACTCACGGCCAAGTTTCAGCTTTCACAGGTTTGGTTCTTTTTCCTCTTTTACCTCGCAGTTCATCGTAATTCCTCTATACTACTTAGTTGTTATGTCTGAGTCTCCCCACCCTATCTCCAGTGGGTGGCGTCCCCGAGCTGATATGGCTTCGAAA
>NW_020642785.1:0-341 GCF_003573695.1 Papaver somniferum
TAGAAATGCAATTTTTAGTAGACGTAATGCCTTAGAACATATTATTTGTGATTACAATACATTTTTCAAACTTTTTCAGTTAAAGATGAGTTTATCTAGTTTACAATTTAGTCTCAGAAATTCCGACTTATAACGAAGTGTGTAGACTTTTTTGAGTTAACGTATATTAAATTCAACATTTTTATGAACTCTTTCATTTTGTGTTGGATTTGTTTTTCTATTTGATTCAAGATAGATGAAATTTGTTAGGATTTGGATTAGTTTTGCATGGTCTTTCATCATTTTCTATTGTGAAATTTGACTTCCTTCATATTTTCTTGAATCAACGTACATAGAAATGC
>NW_020642786.1:0-411 GCF_003573695.1 Papaver somniferum
AGTTTGTTGATCTAGATTTAAGTTATTGACCGCTGGTTCCCTTGTATATGCCAGCAGTGTTGATATTAGTCAGACCGGTATCTCAGTCCATTAGGATAGGTTCATTTTAGCAGTGTCCTTCAGACAGATATGTGAAGCATTGATCATTTGGTCAACATCAACACCATATATGTTTTTCTATATCCATCTCTTAATCTTTCCATGTGATTAGTTTGACTCCGAATATGATTTCCATAGTGAAACTATCTGAGTAGAGCTCTATTACTTATATATGAATTTTAGTTTGCTTGAGTGCAAACTCGTGTACATCAATTGGAATTTCGCATCAGGGTACTTCCTCTTGTAGTCAATAAGTATGCCAACCAAGGAGATTCTTTAGTGCCTTCCAAGGTTCTACGTAGATAGCTAGGG
>NW_020642786.1:422-1000 GCF_003573695.1 Papaver somniferum
AGTATGCCAACCAAGGAGATTCTTTAGTGCCTTCCAAGGTTCTACGTAGATAGCTAGGGTTTGGAGTAAAGGTTTTGTGGGTAAACCTCTGGTAAACCTTCCCGAGATTAACTCAGTCACTATTTTATTTTTTAGTTTTGATTTGCTCGGGACTAGCAAATAATAAGTTAGGGGGTATTTGATAGACGCATTTATGTGTCTATTTTGTTCTCAATGTTCTGTATTGTTAGACTCGATTATGTACTTATTGTGTTATTTTTTGTTCTTGTAGGAAATTTTAGAGAAATAAGCCCTTGCGGCGAAATGGGCTCAAAAAGCAGTGTTTTACACCCCGGAGAAATGTACCGTAGGCACCCCAGAAATGCACCGGAAGCGTCCCAGAAATGTCCCGGAGGAACCCAGAAAAAATTATTATTTCCACCCCAATTGATATTCGCACCCCAACACTCTGGATAAGGGGCACCTTGTTCAACAATTTTAATTTGTGTTTTTGGCGGGGAATGAAGTTTTCAACTGGCAGAATTTTGATTGTCAAAATGAATGGGTTAGAGTGCGATTCAATTGCTGAAAATTGGCAG
>NW_020642787.1:0-414 GCF_003573695.1 Papaver somniferum
CTTCAATCGTGGGCCCCACCTATCACTTAGAGAAACATGGTTTAAAAACAAAATAAAATAAAAATAGAAGTGAAAAGGACTCAACGAGATATGGTGAAACTATCA
Source organism: Papaver somniferum (assembly GCF_003573695.1). NCBI lineage: Eukaryota > Viridiplantae > Streptophyta > Magnoliopsida > Ranunculales > Papaveraceae > Papaver > Papaver somniferum. The sequence continues at coordinate 106 of NW_020642787.1, forward strand.
TGTTATTTCTAACACCTGAGCTCTGTGCTTTTATGAATAGACTCTTCTAGATGTTTCCATCTAATCAGAATTGTTCCTCAACTCATACGATCAAAATGCTTCCATCCACTTAGATTAGTTAGTGCAATCCTCAATAGGCATAAATTTCTAAGCTTTGGAGTTTATTTATTCATACTGCAACTAAAATGTTCTCCCATACCCCCAAACTTAAATCTAACATTGTCCTCAATGTTCTAAAGATAAAATTAAAAGCATGAACAAGGAGAAACTGTTACCATTTGAAGCAAAAGAGATAAGGAAAGATATTAC
>NW_020642787.1:614-1000 GCF_003573695.1 Papaver somniferum
AGTTGCATGCACAAAATTTCCCGCCAATTTCAGTTTTTAAAACGATGAAGATGACCTCCCCCTATCCTGTGCTGGCCTCCCTTTAGCAGATGCCTGGGAATGGGTCACCCCTTAGTAATTAAGTTACCCTTTATCCAAAGTGAGAGTCCGTATAGTAATTTCCTCCCACGAGCGCAAAAACCACTTTTTTAGCCAATTTCGCCGCAAAAGCTTATTTCTCCAAAAATACCTATAGGGACATAAAAAGCCATAATAAATATAAAATCGAGCACTAATAATATATACAATTGAGATTATATAAGACACAAAAATGTGCCTATCACCGACCTTCACTTCTTTGTACCTGTCTAAATTTGTGCTTTTAGAGTGTCTGTCACCGTACGTAA
>NW_020642788.1:0-458 GCF_003573695.1 Papaver somniferum
GAAATGTTAAACCTCACACAGATGCACCGCTGCAAAGGGGGTGCTTTAGATTCGAGAGATCAATCTGTAGTACTCCGGCCTAAATCAAGACAATGACCGTTCCATAGTAAATTCGGTCACAAGAGAGGATGGGTTGATCTGTAGGAGGGAAGCTAAGAAATGTGTGGAATCAATGGTAATCAGAGATTGTGGGTGTGTGAATTCCGAATACGATAAGCTCTGAGTGATTGAAATTTCTCAATTGAGAGTAGTTTCTCAATTGATGAGTTGATGATCTCGTGTTGTCGTGAGACGTGAGATTGATGATACTGTTGATATTGATCCTTCAATCATGATTCAGAGACTTATTTATATTGCTGGAATTGTAGACACCATGATTTCATGAAGTGTGACAGTTGATGGAATCAAGGAGTGGGGAAGTGGAGATCGTGTTTGAAACCAGTTGCTCAACGTGTGGA
>NW_020642788.1:534-1000 GCF_003573695.1 Papaver somniferum
AAGTGGAGATCGTGTTTGAAACCAGTTAATCAACGTGTGCAGACTTGGTTGATTTTTCATCCACTACCTCGTGAATTCCTTCAACTGATTGCACGACTTTCTCACATTCCATCGTGTGTTTGAACACACGTGTCGTAGACCGCCAGACCAAAACCCTAAGTGATATCCCTCAAGTGACACGATTGACGTCTCGTGGTTTGTTAGTCAATTGATGACTTCGTGGTTTGATGGGACGATGAGTCCATGTAGTTGTTGAGTTGAACATGATGTTCTGAAACTCATGAATTGAACATGTCATGAGACAGAGGTATAGTTCTTACAATGAAGTGAGCAAGTATTGCTCATTCGATGGATCGTTGAATATTGAACCAATATTCCTTGGCTTGAGCAAATATTCCTCATCTGAGCAAATGCTGCTTTAGTAAAAACGTTGAAACTCTTCGTTTGGGGTCGTATTTTCGACATC
>NW_020642789.1:0-341 GCF_003573695.1 Papaver somniferum
TCAGGAAACTAAGTAAGGGCATGCTAGTCTTGTTCACTTTCTTGGTTCATTGCAGTTTCCTTTGGTCAACTCTATTTAGTTTTGAAGACCCACAATTATTTCGACTGTTATTTTATGGTTCGAGTTGACTAATCCTTTCCTAAGTCTGGATGAAGACTTTAAACTTAGCACTTCTTGGGAGGTATCCCATGCTCATGAAACACGGTAATATATTTCCTTAACTCTTCCGCTTCAAATGGTAACAGTTTCTCCTTGTTCATGCTTTTAGTTTCATCTTTAGAACATTGAGGACAATGTTAGATTTAAGTTTGGGGGTATGGGAGAAACTTTTTAGTTGCAAT
>NW_020642789.1:486-703 GCF_003573695.1 Papaver somniferum
ATTTTAAACTATGTTTCTCTAAGTGATTAGGTGGGGCACACGATTCAAGTTGTTACCACTGCTAGGGTGAATTAGAGTGATTGAGTTACTATATATAAAAAAAAAAGGTTAAGACCGGACCAGTTAGACCAATCGGAATAAGTATTAACACTTGGATAGCAATATGCGTGTGTTCTCCCTGTTTCCGTCGCCTAAGCAAGCGTGGAATGCAGGACCC
>NW_020642790.1:0-481 GCF_003573695.1 Papaver somniferum
TGATGTCGCATGCTTAGTCTTAGGTACTTTTGATGTGTCATGCTTGTGATTTACATATAATTCTTTATAAAATCTACCTTGGCAAAGATTTAGAGTCGATGTTTGTTATTTTATGAGATTTAATTGTCCGGAATTAATAGTTGAACCGCATGAATGTGAGAATTGGTGGAATCCCGAGTCCCAGTCATCTCTTCATCCTGTCACGATATTTGTATATATTTTCCTTATTTTTTTATGAAGTTTTAAAACAAATTCTCAACAAGTCTGAGTGAACGAATCATCTTACTACAACATCATTGAAATGAACCATCACAGACCGATCTGCTGATAATATTGGCAAGGATGTTTGGGGATGTTAGCTTATCAGGTGAAACTAGTTTATTTGATTGGTCGGAATTATGAATTCACGAATGACTATGACTGGCTTCATCGACAAGACTCGATATCCAAGTTTTTTACCAATGTCACTCTTGGACATGGC
>NW_020642790.1:492-1000 GCF_003573695.1 Papaver somniferum
GACTATGATTGGCTTCATCGACAAGACTCGATATCCAAGTTTTTTACCAATGTCACTCTTGGACATGGCTTATTCAGCTAAACCAAATTTTATTTCGATGTCACGATCTTAGAAAGTATAGTTCATCCAAATCTAAGTTTCCGAGAGTATTTCCACCAAGATAAATTGATTGATGGTAATTTTCCATTTTTTACCGATGTCACTCATGGACGAGCTTGTAAACCAATTTATATTTCGATGTCACGATCTTAGCAAGTATTTATCGTCCAAATCTAAGTTTACGGGGAATACCTCCACCAAGATAAATTGATTGATGGTAATTTTCAATTTTTACCGATGTCACTCGTCGGGAATATGCTTCTAACCCAATTTTTAATTTTATGGCAGTTATCAGCGATAACTGGACGAAACATGATATATCAGCGATACATATGAATATCCGATGATATCGCATTATTGGTCGTATCGGACCGATCAACCGATAATATTGGCAAGGATGTTTTGGGAT
>NW_020642791.1:0-457 GCF_003573695.1 Papaver somniferum
CGATAATTCATTTTGGGAAGGTCAGGTTAGTGAAGAGCAAGCCCATGCTGTCTATAACAATGCTAGGTTTGAGAACCGTCAGAAGTTTGACCCATACTCAGAAACCTACAACCATGGTTGGAGAAACCATCCTAATTTATCTTGGTCTAAGGGCCAGAATCAAGGCCAGTCTAGTAATTCTCAGCCTCCCCCAGGTTTTGGTTATACTAAGAACTCTTCAGGTCAGACCCAGAACCCATATGAGAATAGAATAACCATTTTAGAGGAAGCCCTTAGTATATTAAGGAAGAGCCAGGAGATGCTATCACAAAGCCAGGAAATGTTAGTAAAAAGCCAGGGTAATTTTCAAGAGGAAACCAAACAGAATTTTAAGAATAATGCCCAGTCTTTTGCTAAATTAGAGCTTCAAGTCGGCCAAATAGCTAAGTTTATCAATGAGAGAGAAGAAGGAAGGTTC
>NW_020642791.1:596-1000 GCF_003573695.1 Papaver somniferum
TTTGTTTCCAGAGTCCCGTTTCCCCAGCTGCTAGTTCTGACTAAGAGGGAGTCCAACTTTAATGATATATTTGAGGTTTTTAAGCAGGTTAATATCAACCTTCCATTTATTATATGCAATTAGGCAGATTCCCTCTTATGCCAAGTTCCTTAAGGACTTGTGTACGCGAAAGCGTAAGCTCAGTGTCCAGAAGAAAGCCTTCATAGCTAGTCATGTGAGTTCTATTATTCAGAATACCACTACTCCTAAGTATAAAGACCCAGGGTCCCCTACCATTGCTTGTACAATAGGTAAGTACCGTGTTGAGAAAGCTTTGCTTGACTTATGAGCCAGTGTGAATTTATTTCCATATCATGTGTACCTTAAACTAGGACTTGGTGAGATGAACCCTACCCAGATGACAC
>NW_020642792.1:0-563 GCF_003573695.1 Papaver somniferum
AATAAATAAACTCCAGAGCCTAGAATTTTATGCCTATTAAGGTTTGCACTAACCAACCTAAGTGGATGGAAGCATTTTGATTGTAGGAGTTGAGGAACCAATCTGATTAGATGGCAACATCTAGAAGAGTCTATTCATAAAAGCACAGATCTCAGGTGTTAGAAATAACATGATAATTTCACCATATCTCGTTGAGTCCTTTTCACTTCAATTTTTATTTTATTTTGTTTTTAAACTATGTTTCTCTAAGTGATAGGTGGGGCCCACGATTCAAGTTGTTACCAATGCTAAGGTGAATTAGAGTGATTGAGATACCAGGAAAAAAAAAAGTTGAAAAAAAAAAAGTTGAAAAAAAAAAAAATTGAGACCAGACCATTTGACCAAAAGGAACAAATTCAATAAAGTCGACCACTGGTACCCTTGTATATGCCAGTTGTGTTGACCTAGAGTTAGGTTATCGACCACTGGTTCCCTTGTATATGCCAGCGTGTTGATATTATTCAGACTAATATCTCAATCTATTAGGATAGATTCATTTTGGCGGAGGCCTTCAGACAGATATG
>NW_020642792.1:690-1000 GCF_003573695.1 Papaver somniferum
TCTTGATCTATCCATGTGATTAGTTTTGACTCCGGATATTGATGTACATAGTGCAACTATTTGAGTAGAGCTCTGTCACTTTATATGAATTTTAGTATGCTTGAGTGCAAACTCGTGTACAGCAATTTGAATTTCGCATCAGGGTACTTCCTATTGTAATCAATAAGTATGCCAACCAAGGAGGTTCTTTAGTGCTTTCCAAGGTTCTGCGTAGATAGCTAGGGTCTGGAGTAAATATTTTGTGGGTATATCTCTGGTAAGCCCTCCAGAGACTATAACTCGTCCACTAGGGCCACCTAGGGGTTTAAAG
>NW_020642793.1:0-516 GCF_003573695.1 Papaver somniferum
TCCAACATTGATAAAACCCATCTGCATACAAAACCCCACCATGATTTAAGAATCAATTTTTTTTTAACAATCCATACATTCATTCTCTAGTTAACAGAAAAATCCAAACAACTACATTCTATCACCTGGCTTGTCGCTTAGCCCTTGGAAATGGTTGCTCAGATGCAGTCGTTTGAGAAGCAGGGACTGTTGTTGGTGCTAGTGCTGGTGGTTTCCTTGCAGTTCTACCCTTAATGTCGTCCCGATAGTAATCATCCCTGGATGTCCTTTGCAGGTCAAGTTTATCTACCTTTGGCAATTTATACTCATTCCGACAAATAACTGTCGTACTGAATTCCTCGTCGACTTCATCACCAGCATATTTCCAGATTTGGGTAGGTGCAGCTAACACAATAGACTTTCTTTTATTTTCCTGGTCTGGCACATAAAATACCTGCTTAGCTTGGGAGGCCACAACGAAATGATCATCCTGGAGTCCCAACTTATCAAGCTCAACCAAAATGTAGACAAGTTTGT
>NW_020642793.1:527-1000 GCF_003573695.1 Papaver somniferum
TACCTGCTTAGCTTGGGAGGCTACAACGAAAGGATCATCCTGGAGTCCCAACTTATCAAGCTCAACCAAAATGTAGCCAAGTTTGTCTTTTGAGACCCCTGCTTTGGTAACCCATTTACACCTGAAAAGTGGCACTTTCAGCGAATGATATGTTAGCACCCATATCTCTTGTAAAACACCATAATAATCCGCCAGATTAAGGGTAATCCCCGCTTGTCTAATGTGCGTGTCAGTTGCCTCTACATAAACCCCGCTATTCTGGTTAACGGAACCATCATGAGATTTTGTGCGAAACAGGTATCCATTGATGTGATATGCTTCGTATGTCTCTACTTGTGCATTCGGTGGGATTGATAGCCACCTTAAGTCCTGATTGAAGTTTTCCCTAGAGTCTGCCCACTCACTGTCAACCTGAAATACATTATAAGGATTAGCCTCCGTCTCAACGCAAAAGTTACATAGCAAGAGTGACA
>NW_020642794.1:0-621 GCF_003573695.1 Papaver somniferum
GATTCGACCATAGAATCAGAGTAATTAAGATTTATCTATTACCATTTACGAGACCAGTTGTGGATTCGATCATCAAATTGGAGTAATGTGATAATATAGTTATTGATATTCTATGAGATCAAGTCGTGGATTCGATCATAGAATCAGAACAATCGTTGTTGCCATTCCATGGGACCAGTCGTGGATTCGACCATGGAATAGGAGCAACTGTAATTAGGAATAATTAAATTTATGGCTCTATACTAGCAGAGCGAGCTGTCTAGGAGCATTAATTATCCCGATATGAGCTTGCCGGTAAGTCATATCCTTTATATAGTCAGGGTAAACTTGTTGTTTGTTCCTGAAGACGTTATCGCTCTATACTAGCAGAGCAAGCTGTATAGGAGCTGTCCATCTCGTGATGCTATATAGAAATAATCACTGAAAGTATTCAGTATTCATGAGATATGTCGTTGTCCAATCGTGAGACTACACATCTACATGTACTCTGAGAGAAAGTACTCTCCGTTGAGAATTCGATGAGAGACTCGTGTCTCGATACTCACGTCTGATTGCTGAATCAGAGCTTCATATAATTATGAGTTTACGAATTTAGCCTTTGTCGAAAATCCACCATCTACA
>NW_020642794.1:683-1000 GCF_003573695.1 Papaver somniferum
CACCATCTACATTAAGTCCCCTGCTTACTGAGGAAAGCTGTGTTCCTCAGTCAGCATTAAATGGTGATTTTCCGGCCATAAATAGTAATACCAGTAATTGAACTTAGTCGTAAGTTGAGACGTTAGCGGATTTAGAGAGCATGAGCAAACCACGACTTGATGAAGGCTTCAATGTCATGATTGGAGCGTCGTTTGATGAGCATAAATTGGTGTTGAACCGCTGGTTTGGACGACGAGTCCGTGGTCGGTTAGGATTCGCGGGTCGGGCCCAATAAGGAAATCCTTAGAAAATTAGGTTTTGGAAATAAAATTGATAT